>NW_009930868.1:0-62876 GCF_000696875.1 Nestor notabilis
TGTCCCCGGCACCGCCCTCCCGGGGTGGGTGCAGGTGCACGCCGTCGCCGTCCTCTCCCGGCTGCCCTGTCCTGCGGGGTCGCCGTGCCCCGGGGAGCAGAGCCTGCGGGCTTGGGGGTTGTGCCTTTGAAATGGGAAATCGCGGAGTGAGGCTCGGAGGGTTTAAAAGCCGGCCCCTGTCAATTCAACAATGCCTTGGCGCGAGGCACGAGGCGTTGCAAATCTCCGTGGTTTGGGTATACTGCAAAAATGTTAGGCAAGTTGGGGAAGGGAGTGTTCAGGCTTCTAAAGGCACGTTTAGGAAGTGATATTCTCACCGTGTTGTCTTCGTCACACCTCACCTTCAGCATTCTGTCACTGGGCATTGAAAATACTCCGCTCTGCAAATAGCAGTTGGGTATCCCTTCTGTTGAAAATCACTATCCCAACAAGAAATGTCTTCAGGGAAGCCCTCTTTCTAGATTAACTGCTGGCAGTGAATATAACCTTCCATGTACTCCCTGATGTTCTCTAGTACCATATTTTCAAGTGCTGAGAACTTCCATGGAAGAGGATAGGGAGGGTGAATTTGAGTGATTTTACTGGTGTCGTGTTGTGCTAATGCTGTTTGCTCTGGTGGTGCTTGCTGTTGTCATGTTGTGAACTGCTTTTTTGGCATACGATCTTAAACTAGCTTGTAGGTATTGCAGAGTGCAAGCACTTCATTAGTTTGATTCACATGTGCTACTTTTACTTCCCACACCCCCAAGTCTTTTGGTGTAGTTTTGAAGTTATTGTAATGTCTTCCCTTCTGTCTTTCTAAACCATGTGCAAGTGCATTGCCCTTCCTTGTGAAAATAGAAAACTGCATATTGTTTTAAAAATAATACAATAGCTGGCTTCATGATCTGAGTAATTCTAAGAGCGTCATGTGTGCTGGGAGTCCTTGCCAGGATCTGCTTTCTCTCTGTTTCTTTGTAGGTGCATGTATTTTTGCAAGGAGGAAGCAGGAATCTTGCTTCTTTTTGCACCATTAATTGAGATGGGGGTGGAATGCAGAGTTGATTAGCTGCAGAATTCTAAGTAATAGCTTGGAAGAAAGAAAAGTGGCAAGAAGCTTACTGAATGCAATGGCAGTCAAGCTTACTGAATGCAATGGCAGTCGTCTTCCTTCTCCTCTGCTGCAATCCTTACCTGACCCTGATGCTGCAGCAGAGAGCTGGCCTGCTGCTGCTTCTCCTGCTTGTGTGCAGAGCAGGTAGGAGGGAGCAGAATGAAATTGTGCTTCACAGGTCACCGGGAGGTTGCACAAGTTGCTGTCTTATCTCTTCCCCACCTCACCCTTCCCCCGTTATTTTTTTGGTAATGTGTTAACCTCAGTTTTTAAAAGTTTAACTGCATTTACCGTTAAGACAGCCGAAGTGAATTTTTCACTAACTTCTTAAAAAAACAAAACAAAAAACAACCCCCCAAAAAACACTTAAGTTGTGTTTTGTGAAATGCTTCTTGGTACTTGTGCAATAACTTTTAGTTTTGTTTCTTGGGGGTGGGGGAAAGCAGAGCGTTTTGGGTTGGTTTTTTTTTTTTTTGGTTTTTGGGGTTTTTTTGTCTTTCTGACTACACAGCTTATTTTCACAATCTGAATCACTTGGAAATAGTTCCAGATACTACTTCAGTCTAAAAAAGACCTCATTACAGGATTACTGATGATACCCAAGATTGACATGTTCAGTCAGTGCATTCTTTAATTAGAATCAGCTGTAGAATAGGTGTGTGCTGTTTAAAGGACATTCTTGCATTCATTCTCAATCCCAAGCTGCAATTTTGCAACTTCTTTATATTTATCTCATAATTTATGACTTATGGACAAGCCTTGACTAGAGATGGCTTTTCATGTTTTAAAGGTAGTGTATTGTACTTGACCTTCCTAATGCATATGTTCTGCAGCTCTTCAGTGACAGACTTGTTAATATATGTGGTCAGTAATAATAGGGCCATCAAACTTTCTCTAATGTTCTTATTTTCAAAATAAGATACCATAGAGTGTACAAGCTGTAATGTCATAGAGTTTAAGGACCATTGCTATAAAACTTGGAAGTGGTCCTACACACTTAAGTCTGGAAAATCTAATCTGTGATTGGAAGGGTATTGTTGGGGATTTGAATAAAAAGTATTTAGTTATAATGGGAGGAAAATTAATATATAGACATGATTGTCTGCTACTAATTAATAGTCACTCTTAAAAGTTGGGATTACCTTGAAATCTGGGTAAGCATCACACTTTTTGAATTAAATGATGCATGACCAAGCTTTTGTGGTTTTGGTTAAATTAAGTTATAAACTTAGAAACCTGAATGTCATTTTGAACTTCTCTGCATCCTCCTACATTGAATCTGGAAGGTTTGTTTCTGAAGCAGTTTGTTTTGTCTTTATCCAGTCACTCAGCATGTATATCTCTGAATTGCCAATCTTGGATCAATCTGTCTTGGTTTATGAAAGGGCTATTTAACTTACAGCTGCAGGATCACTGAGCTGAATTACATTGCTGCCAAAGATGTTTGTTATTAAGAGGTTATTCTGAGTCTTGTGTGTGATATACCTTGTCATACCAGAAGTGCAGGTCAGGGTGCTACACCACAAGTACGTACTGCAATCAAAGTGGCAGAATAACAGAGACTCTGGGTCGTGGCAGAACAATTCCAAAATTTGATTGGATGAGCTTTGCATGGTTTCCCAAAGCAGAATAAAGTTAGCTTATGTTGGAGGTGTGAGTTTAAGATGTCTTGATTTTCCTCTGAAATATCTTGTCCTGTGTGTTGGAAACTGTGCTCCTGCTGATAGACTCAACTGGTGTTGTTTTTAGAAGGTGCTAGTATGCAGGAGGTTGTATTACACATAGGGATTTTAAAGTAAATAAATAAAAATGTGGTTCTGAATGTATATTGCTGTGAAATTCCTGTACCAAGCAGCAGACTTTCCATGAAGATATGGGTTTATGGTCACCTTTTGCCACAGTCACTGGCCAATGAAAATTCCTGCAACCCACAAGTTACAGCATTTATACTGAAATGTTCATCAGTGTTCAGGTGCTTGGAACAAACCCTGCAGTGTGTTCTGGAATTTAATGAAAGTGATGTGGTTGCTTGTATGAAATTTAATACAACATTACTGCAGTAGGTTTAAAAATGAGGCAAGTATGTCTGAGTCAGCAAATGCAGTGTTCAGCATTTAATGAAGTACTGACTATCTTCATGAAGGCTTAGAGTAGAACAGCCTAACTAAATAATACTTAAGCTTAAAGGTAGCTTTCTAGGAATTTGGGGCTTGATATGTAGCTATAGAGAACTTCCAAGTCTATAGGCAGAATGTATAAAATAGTCTCAATGTGACAGAGCCTCCACTATATAGAGAGTTCTGCTTTGATATATTACTGTATTTTCAGTGTCAGAGTCACGAGAGAATTTGTAGGATTCATAATACCATGGAAACTTTTTTCTTCGTTACATTTGTCTGTGTTTTGCAGCTACAGTGCTATTTTGGAATTATCTGAAAACAGTGAATATAAACAATGCTGTTAGGGGAAGAATGGCTTTTGCTAGCTGGATTAAATTAAAATGTCTGTTTACAGAACAAGTTATTGTTGTATTACAGAATCACAAATACACAGAACTGTTATCGAATATAACTTATATGAGTACAGTCAGTAAGCAAGAAACAGGATCCAATCTATGTAGATCAGGAGGGTTCAGTATGACAGCCAGTTAAATACTGAGGCACTGCATTTGTATTGGGAATGTGTCTTTTCATTCTGGTAGTCACTTGGAACTTTCATGTTTATAAATCAAAATATGTTTCAGCTTAAATCAAACCTAAGGAATGACAAATTCATAAAAGGAATTTGTTAATATTTCTACTATGTAAGTATAGAAGAATTTTATATTTACCAATAACTAGCTGCTCTTTTGTTAGTAATGTAGGTATAATAATGTGTGAAACATAACCTGGAACTTATATTTAAGAAATTTTTCTGAGGAGAGTACAGGGAGGAGAAGACATGGGACCAGAATTGGTTTTTGTACTCTTTCTCTTCACAGTTGCAGAAGAATCTTTTTAACAAGTTGAAAATAATTTAGGTTGTGGCATCAATTCTTTTTTTTTTTCCTATTTATAATTTACTCAAGTTTTGAACATGATTGAAACGCAAGATGACTTGAATAAATGAATAAAAATGAGGTCCAAGACTCATGTAATCATAAATATTACTGCTAGTTATAGGCTGCTTGCCATAGTTTCAGATTTTGCTGAGAAACTAGTGGATCTTCTTCTTTACAAGACAAGCCATTTATTGAGAATGAAGGTTTTCCTCTTCTGTTAATCTATTTTGCTTTGATTTGAAGTAATTATACGATTCTGTTAACGTCTTCAAAAGTTTGCCATCACATTTCATGTCAGAAAAACTTAATACCTTAAATGTATTTTGTTAGTTAGATGACTACTGTCTTAGTTTTGTTCGTGTGGCTTTTTAATTTTTTTTGTTATTTTATTTTTTCATAATAGTTCTGCAGAATGAGTAAACTCCTGATCAACATATTTTTTCAGGTTTCTTATTTAAGTTTTGCAGCCACTGAATTTTCTATTAGAGTGATATTTTACTTTTTGTCAATATGACCTCTTTATATGTTTTTATATGTCTTCATGCTGACAGGGTATTTATGGGAAAATGCCCACTGTTACTTCATTTTAATTTCTGTTCTTAAGGGTTTGTATCAAAAATGTGTGCCTCTCCACTGCACACCTTAGATTGAGAACTGCCTTTGTGATTCATTTCTGTATTGTAGGATACCTAGTTATTATTAAGGATGTAGTACCAGTAACTCAGTTCTGGTTGTTTGGTGGTGTGGCTTTGGTTTTCGGTTTTTTTTGTTTTGTTTTTTTTTTTGAGTTGTATAATCAACATGTGGCATGACATGGGCAATGTACTGTAAGAAATAGTAGTGGTTAATAATTTGATTTTCACTGGTTGGGGATTGGTTTGGTTTTCTTTTGGTTATAGTGTGTGATTTTTGGTTTGGTTTTTTTTGTTGTTTTTTTTTGGTGGGTTTTTTTTGTTTGTTTTTTGTTTGGTTTGGTTTTTTTGTTAGTGCATGTATAATCCATGCACATAGTCATTTTCTTATACCACTGGGTGTAGAAATGGGTGGTAGGCAGTTTGGTTTAGAGTATTTTCAGGTATCTGGCTGAATGGAAATTGTCCAACAAGTCAGTAGCAGGTTAAGTTTTGGGGTGATGGAATTTAGGGAAACTATATCTACTGACTGTTACCAGACGTGGAAGAATTTCATAATGACATGTTTGGTGTGGGGTGGGAACTGGCGTGTGTTTTATATGATCTCACAAAGATTTTTGCATACTGCAGCATCTACAGTATGAATGAGTGAATAAATTCTGTTTCTTTTGTCTGCTTCAGTGTTAACTATTCTCTCCCTGCCTCTTTTCTTTTTAAAGGGTGAAACAAACATTCTTGTAAGGATGTACCAGTATCATCACGAATGAATCCTGTCTACCTTTCCATAACAGTAAAGTAATTGGAAGTTTCAGTCAGGAGGTGTTTCCCTGCCTTTTCCACTCCTCAGGATGGGTATTTTTGAGATGCATCCAAGCAGTGTGTGGAATCCTTTGGTTTACGTTTGAAGTGCGAACAGCCTCTGACAGATCTGCCAAAAGGATAAGGAGGAACCTCTATGGGTAACCCTTGGCTGGAAGCAATTACTGGTCAACCATGGTAAAACTTGCCAACCCTCTTTATACGGAGTGGATTCTTGAAGCTATACAAAAAGTTAAAAAGCAAAAGCAAAGGCCTTCTGAAGAGAGAATATGTCATGCTGTTTGTGCTTCCCATGGATTAGATAAGAAGACTGTTTCGGAACAGTTGGAACTTAGTGTTCAAGATGGTTCTATTCTTAAAGTTACCAACAAAGGCCTTGCATCATACAAGGACCCAGATAATCCTGGACGGTTTTCATCTGTTAAACCTGGCACTATTCCTAAATCTGTTAAGGGATCTAGAGGAGCTTGTAATGAGCTTCGTAATGTGGATTGGAATAAACTCTTGAGAAGAGCGATTGAAGGGCTTCAAGAACCAAATGGTTCCTCGCTGAAAAACATAGAGAAGTATTTGAGAAGTCAAAATGACCTAGCAAATATTTTCAACAATCCTGCCTTTCAGCAGAGGTTGCGTCTAGGGGCCAAGCGTGCTGTGAACAATGGGAGATTACTGAAGGATGGACCTCAGTATAGAGTGAATTATGGCAGTTCGGAAAGCAAAGGAGCTCCAAAATACTCCAGCACTTTCCCAGCTTCTCTTCCACCTGTCAGCCTTCTCCCCCATGAGAAAGACCAGGTAAGTCTGAAACATGAGAGTAAATGCAGTAATGCAGAAGTTATTCTTGTTTTTCTTTATTTACCTAAAGCAAAAATATTGATTCTTCTTGTTTGTTTGTTTATCCATTTAAATGTATATAAAGGATACGTATCAAAGATCCATACAGAACTGGTTCTGATAAAGGAAGTTTGCTTAGCTCCCTGTTTCTTGCCATTCTGTGTTGAATAGTTTGCTCTCTGTATTTCAGTAGATAAACAGAGCAGCAGGGAAGAGTACAGCTGCATCCTCTCTTGTAGGTGTGAGATTGTTCTGTCTTGCCTGGCATTGCTGAAATCTGCAATGTGATTTGATTGTGGCCTTATACCTTCACTTTATGCCTGGATGTACTGATTTTCTTGTAGTTTGAACATCATCTGAAATACCAATAGAACTCTTGTTATTTAACCCTGTATGAATTATGATTTTTGAAAGGTATTTGTATGTAGATATTTAGCTTTTAGTATGCAGTTTATAGGAACTGGAGTTAATGTAAATATTCTAGGAATGTAAGTGAAGGTGTCAAAGTAACAAATCGAGCTAAACTGCAGGATCCTCCTATTTCAATTTTGTTTCTACATGGGTTTATTTTTGCTATTACTTGGGCCTTGTTTTCAGGTTAATTATTCACAGGGTTTAAGCCTTGAGGGAGAAGGAGGTGTCAATTAGTGTTTTGTTTATGAAAGGATAGTGTCAAAGACAGGTCTGTAGGCATTCTTTTATCATTCCTCATTTAGCATGTTGAAGTGGGTTTTGAATTTCCAGTGTACTTGGAGGAAAAAAAGCTGCCTGTTCTACTTGAATTGGATTACTTAGAATATCTGTAAATTGGTGTTTGTTTTACCCTTCTTAGTGGTAAAGTTTGGTGGCAGTTCTTTTTGGCTTGGAATAACTTTGCCATTGTAGACGTACCATTAGTGTCTTCTCCTAGAAACTGCATTATAGTTTTCACTCACCCTTTTCCTTCAGCTGACTGTGAGGCTTTGGAGGATGCAAAGTAGAAAGTGCTTGTGCTAGAAATATTTAGTCAAGTCTGCAAGAATAGTTGAACTGTCAGAGGTGACGTCATGAATGCTGGTAGTTTAAAGTTGATTTTTGTGAGCTTCTCTGTATGTTAAACGTGATAGCTTGTATACATGGGTACCAGGTTGTTTCTTTCAAATTGATCTTGAGTATTTGAAGGATGCATGGAGCTTCACACTCAATAATCAGAAAGGAAGATCAGAAGTGTTGCTTACTGTGTGATTACTGCTGTAGCCATACAACAGAAAGACTTAATTACTTGTAGTGATAAAGCTGTTTTCCTTAAGTACTTTCAGAGATTCTTCTGATACTCTACTGACATGACAAATTTGGAGACTGGAGTACTGAGTAACCAGAATACTATGAATCTTCATGTGAATTCTGTGGAAACAAAAATCTCCATTGTTAGGCTACGTACTGGGACTGGCATCCATTGCAAGGAATGTTAGTTGGGTCATGCTGCTGAAAAAGTCATTACTGCCATACTAAAATACTGGTATAAGGATAAATCTGTCTTTTAGAAGTTAGCCAAACAAATCTGTTCTGTAGCAAGTGTTTTGGCAATAAATAAGCTTTCATTTGGGTGCCTCAAAATTAGTAGTGTTACTTGTATGTTTAAAAACTGCTTGGTATGCAATTTTCCTGACAAAAATAGTTTTGATGTGAGGTTGGTGAATTAGTAGTTCTGTATCAGAGTAGTGCAATGCTTAGTTGTACTAGTAGTGGCACAGGTTACGGGGCAAATATGCATAGATGTGGTTTAAGTACAGGATTTTTGCTGGTCTTCAGACTGTATGGTCGTAAACACACAGCAGTTCTGAAAGTAACTATAGATAAGTGTGTCTGTTCCTCAGATGTGACTGCATTTCATTTGAAATTGGTAATTCATTAATAAGCAGAATAATACTGCAGGCAAACTGTTATGCTATTTTTATTGGAGACATTTAAGTGGCAATGTGGGGCATATCAAGATTATATATTGAATTTTATACAATAAAATGTAGCCAAATGGCACCTCTCAGGAATGGCTAGTCTTTGAAGAAATTGGTGTATATGAAAATTTCTTTGACTGCTTATATAGCTACTACAAGTAAGAGCTGCTTTTTTGTTTGGGTGGCTCTTTTTGTTTGGTTGTGCGTTTGCTTATTTTTAAAGTGGAGAGGTGAAGTTCAAGTATTTCTTCTTTCTTCTCCCCAAGGAAAGTCAATCGAACAGGAGGATACGCGGAAATCTGTTTAGATGACTGTGGAACTTTGAGTAATTTTGGCCTTTTTAATGCACAATTAACATGTCATCAGGATGAGACAGTTTAAAAAAGCTTTGCAGACCTGGAGCCTTGACTGTGTTACAGGGGTGTTGAGTGTTTTGCATCTGATGAAATACTTAAATGGAACTAGAAGTGCTCTATTTTCTTCTTGGTAATGGTGATGCGGAGGTACTTTTCTTGTCTTAGTATTAACTGGGTGATCCAGTGATCATCTTGTTTCATTAGATGCAGAAACAGCTGCAGTTAGTTACAACAGTGTAGCTTGTGTTGCTGTGTTTCCTTCTGTTATCCATAGGCCTGGAAGGAAGCATTTGTGTTAAATAAAAAAACAAAACAAAACAAAAAACCCCACCAAAAAACAATGAAAAAAAACCCCAAAAAAACCCCAACCCTGAAACCACAAGAAAACCAAAGCAAAACCCTAAAACAGAAAAACCCAATCAAACCAAACGTCGCCCCGCCCCCCCAAATAACTAGCAAACCAACCAAAAACCAAAAAAAAACCCCAAAAGGTATGTTTTCTTCAAGTGTCAACCTGAATCTTCTGGATTTGGGTAAAGGTGTGTCAACTCCAGAGTTACAGAAGAGGAGATAGGCAGTACAGCTGTTTAAACCTCTTCCTCCACCCCTTTCCATTCCCTAGTGTGTGTGTAGGGTTGTTTTCTCACTTCTATATGAAGAGATATAAGCACAAGGCTCAGATGGAAGGTCAACAGCTGTCTTCAGCTATACGGTATCTAGGCTGTACATCCTTTACCATGTAATGAGTAGTATGAATTACATTTAAAAATGACATCCTGGTTATCCTAAATATTCTGGTGGTTACATCAAGGTAGGTGGTTATATCAAGGTAGATGCTTACTTGATGTGCAAAGGTATCTTGAATCGAAGCACTTTAGAACAGGACTGTTCTAAAGTGTTAAATTGGTGTGTTACAAGGACCAGCCTCCAGCTAGGGATGGAGCTGCCCTTACAGTGAAGGGAAGTTGAAACCAGTGGTGTCCTTTAAGATGCAGACTTGTAAGGTTTTTTTTCTTTCCTGCAAATAAAAAAAGCAGAAACACACACACAAGAAAGCAGATAAGAAGGAAATTTGTTGCTCCGTAGTTTGATCTTGTGCACTTCACTATATTGCAGTATGTAGTTTTTTAACAATTCAACTGCTCTTATGTGTTCTTGCTTATGTTCAGAGTATCTTGCAGAGATATCTTCTCTCTTGTGCTTCACACCTTCTCTCACGCAGCATCTTCTGAAAAGGTCTGTATGAGTATGTTAATCAGAAAATGCAGTGTAGAAAGTGATAACATAGTAGGAAAGGGTGTGAACAGAGAGGAATATCAACCTGAACATATTGAGTGATACTTAGCTTTTCGATAAGCCTTTGATGCATTAAAACACATTTCCAGAAATGCAGCAGTAAAGTGGTACTTAAAAGGTACGGTTAATGTCTTTAAATGGGTGTTTAATTTTTCTTTTAATTTTGTCAATTGTGAAGTGGCAATATCGGTGATGGTTTCTCTGTGCATGTAGGCACTGTGTTGTTCCTTGTTTTCCTGGTCACTTGGACAAGCACTAGGAACCTTATGCAGTTTGGGAGCTGCATGAAACCTACTTAGGTCTTACAAGTTAGTGGTCTCCTAAGCACAAATGTGGTGTGACTGTAAACAAAAAGAAGCAGATCTTTTTAGGCTGTAGGCAGCTCTTTATTTACTTGTTTTTCAGCATAATTTAAGATGATAAATCCAGCTTCAAAAGGTGAAGAGGCAGTAGCCGTCATAACTTTATCAGAGGGCTATGGCAATTTGTATCTCAGAATAATTACTACCTGAAGTATACTTTGAAAGATGCAGTACAAATGGAGATGACTTGATCCATACAGCATTTTCTTGGTTCTCCTGAACACTGTCTTGAGCCGATCAGCAACTGTATTAATGGTTGTTTCCATCTGATTCCTTGGCATGAGAATTTTTGTTAATACCCTGTTCACTTTCAGTTTGTCTTTCTAAGCTGACTTTCATGCAAAATCAAACTTGTTTTATTAATTTTCCATACTCTGAACTCCTATCCAGTTTTGTTTTCACTGGCCTACCTACATTTAGCTTTTCAAAGTGTAACTTGGCATGGGTTGAATTTCAGTTTTCTGGTATGTAGCTTGTGCCAGTGCAGACACTGGGTGTTCCTCCTTCTGTCTTTCAGGCAAAGGGCCAAGCTACAGAGAATTGGTTTTTTGGCATCCAGGCTCCTCCCTGTTGAGTTTTTCAGCTTCCTGGCTTCCTGTGGGTAGGCAACAAGAGGCTGTTGGCTGAGATTTCTTTGCTTGCTCTATCTTGTTCCCTCTGGCCTCTAGACTTTCCACTGAGTGGAAACAGAACTTAGGCAGAAAGCACGTGCTACACAATCTATCATACCAATTTGCACATAAGGGGATATTCATAATTGCCTAACTGTGGAGCTGGCTCTTCGTGAAGTCTGTGCTCCTGAGGGTGGGTTTGAGCACCAAAAGGCAGTGATAGGTAAGTGTCTGTAAGAGTGTCTGCAGTGCTACAGTTGAAAAGACAGTAGACAGGAGTGAGGGGAAGAAATCTAGGCTTGAAATTTGTCAATCCATAAAGGACTACTGTTTTAAAGACAGCCAGTGTTTCTGTGTAACTTTTCATGGTGATAAAAGACTATGTAGTGTTAGTGTTACTTGACAAACACTAACTCTCCTGTTTGTGCTTCTCATTATCTCAATTCACAAGATAGCTTTTTTTTTTTTTTTCTTGGAAGGGTGGCCTTCACCTCAGTGCATGTAGCTTTTGTCCTTGGACTTCTGATATGATTACTAGCTGCTGCTGCTTTCTCTCATTTCTCTGCTGTCTGTTTAGCTTCTGAAATGCAGTAAGTACCAACTCCATACATAATCTGAGTGAACGTAGCAAATGGACCCTGTTCATGCTTGAGATGCTGGAGCTTACCAGAAATTGAAGAATTACTTACCCCATCTTTTGAGCATTTAAAACTGAAATGGAAAAGTCTTGTCATCCCATATCATGGAGAAGCAGCTCATAATGCTGTAGATAGGTCTGTCAGGTTTTGGGGGCTTTTTTATGTATTTACAATTCAGCATATTTGGACCAAACCAAGAAGCAGGCTTGGAGAAGTCTTGAATTGTATGGTGGGGGAGAAATTTAAAACTGTTATTTCCTAAGGTATGTTGTTCTGCTCCTTCATAAGGCCAGGCAGGGGGATAGGCTGGGTTTCAGTTAATGGTGTCAGTGATTTATTTTCTGCAAACAGGTAATTTGTTTGCAGTTTTCTCTAGAGCTATCAGGGAAGACCCTCCTCATACCTTTTTCCCCAAGCTGGGTATTTTGGAACATAGCTCTGCATGGTGTACTCAGAATTCTTGTTTACTGCAAGGCATGATTCCAAACCTTATATTGCAAGTTGTTTTATCCTAAGAGTTGCTAAAATTTAATTCTCTTGGTAGTTTCTCTTCAGAATTAATTGGTGTGATGTACTGCAGTGAGTCCTGTATTGAAACTGACAGCAAAAGAAATTCTGTGTAGTTCCAGCAGTTCTATGTGTGTTCATCTATGCTATTTTCTGTGAACTTCTCTATCTTAACTGGGAGTGACAGGTGATTCCTAAACTACAGTTAGAAGTTTTACTCTTTGGATTTTTCCTCCAAGATTAATTTTTTTTTTTTTTAACTGCTCAGGACATAGATATCTACTTTGTGAAGATTCCTTGTAGAATATGGAAGTACCAGAAGCCTGCCTTGAATATAAGGAGAACTGCCTTGTGTATTTTCTCTGTGCTGTATCCTTACCTGTCTTAAGTGTCTGTCCTCTTGTATGTTCAATAGTATGGATAGTCTTGACTCTTGGGTGTGTTTTCTGTGGCAATTGAAATGTGGTAACAATTCCATGATGTTTCTTGTTGTTGCAAGGACTTCATTATAAGACAGGTGATGAAAAACCTTGGTAACTTGCAGTTGAGGTTATCTACTATTTTTTTGACAGCTTGCTTTTTTCTCAAGAAAGATCTTTATGTGTAGATCAGCTGCTCATCAGCCATAGTTTTTCATTTTGGTGGTTTGAAATGGCAAAAGACTGTCACTTTTGTAAAAAATTTCAAGCTAGTATTGCGAAAAGAATTAGTGTAAAAGTCTTTACAACTTTGAATCTATTCATGTTGCTATGAGCATCTTCTTTCAAAGGGCAACTTTTCTCTGTATTCGGGACTATGTTTGCCTGGGTATAAGGACAGACCCATAGTTCCTATAATTGTGAGGACCTTTTTCAAGTCAGGATATGAGGACTTCCTGGAACCAAACAAGAGAGAGTTGCTGTGTACTGGAATTACACTATTAGGGCTCAGGTTGTGGCTGTAGAATTCTGAGGGTGATGCACATCAGATCAGGCACCACTTAGCTGCTGTCCTTTGATTACCCGATAAGAGAAAGGCCAACTTTTAAACTTGTATGATTTCCTTTGGTTGCAAAATCACTTGTGGTGTTCTTCCCTGTCTGCTTATATCCCTCCTCATTGAAGGCAATTACAGCTGGTTTCATTTACTTCCCTCCCTCTTTTTTTTTTTTTTTTTTTTTTTTTTTCTTTTTTTTCCTCCAGGTTCTTGAAGAAGGGCCTGAAGTTTCAAATTTTCAGGCACAGGCACCATTCTTACAGTATGAATGGTGTAAACTGTTACAGGGCATAGGCAACTTCAGGGCTGCTGCATTTAGTTCTAGGTTTGCACAGACTTATAACTTCAGGTTGTGCTGTAGATAAAATGTAACATAAAGAAAAAGTCCTTGGGGGGAGGGAATACTGCAGACTTGTAAATTGTCAACTCTTGTGTGTTGTCTGCAGTAATAGACATGCATGTGCAGGAATTTATGCTTTGGCAAGTTTTTTGGCTCTGTAGGGGCACAGAGTCCCATTTATCTCCCCTTGCGGTGCTACAGTCCATCATTTACCAATGTAATGGTACTAGTAATGCAGTACTAGGTGGAGTAGGCTTGAGACTTCTGTTTTTAATTACAAGCAGGATTCTGGCACAGGAGAAAAGCTGTGTATGATCTCGGCAAAATTGTCTGGGAGGCATGGCTTGTGTTTCCTCATCTAGGAGGAATCCTTAATAGAAGTGGGGACTAGCATAAGCTATGATAAGTTCGCCATACAGTTTCCACGTGCTCTCCAGCATTTAATTTCATCACCAGTGGTGTTTTGAAGTTGGCTTCAATTTCACAGCTCTGTTTCTTTCCATAATGGTGAAAATGACTGTTGTTTTAGTTTTTATGTAGTGTCCATGTATCCGTGGCAACGTTAACTAGCAGTGTTTGCATTTGGCTCAATAAGAGACAAATGCCAGTGGCACCCTTGTTTCAGACATTGAGTACATGTAGTTCTTGAGTAATGACCAAGTAATTACAAGTAACAGTTGAAAGGAGTATAGTCAAGATAGTTATATCATAGGTGTGTAGAATTTTTGTGTCCTGTGTGGCACTGTTGTGTTAAAGCACCTTTTTCAGCACTATCTATTGGGTGATTACAGTAAAGATGGAGAGTGCTATTTTTCATATGGCAAAAGGATGAGAGGTAGCTGACACAAGTTGCAGATAGATGCAGAAAGTCAACATAGATGGAGAAAATCCTTTGTAGTGAGGATGGAGAAACATGGAATAGGGGCTTGGAGTGGTTGTGGGACATCTATCCTCAGAGTTGGTCAGAGCTCGATGTGGTAAGGTTCTATGCAAGCTGCAGGAACATTTGAGTCTGGTTTTGAGTGGTAGGTTGGGTTGCATGCTCTAAGGTCTGTCCCAGCCTAGATTATTTTATTTCAACTTGAATTGGAAGTTTGCTGCTTGTTACTGCTGGCTAATAAACCAGAAAGCATAGTTTGTTTATGAAAGATTATGATGATGATTTGCAGATCACTGCCTCTGATAGCCAAAGTGTAAGCTAAGGAAGTTTGAAGAGGGATGGAAGCTTCACTTGGGAAAACCATTGCTGGAGAATTCAGTGGGTTTATGTTTATTGTTAAAGTTTCTTTTGTAAGTGCATTTTGTGTGTGTTGCTTTAAGAGTAGTGAACACTCTCATTTTTGGTTTCCTTGGGACTCCCCAAAATCTAGAAAAAAAGGAACTTAAAGTCACTGAACATTTTAGCTTTATGTACCAGACCCAGAAGGCTGGGTCTGAAGCCTGCTAGGTTTCATATAAGTTCCACCATTATGTTGTGTGGGTAACTTCTCTGGTGGCGTTGTCCTTTGTGTTTACCGGTAAAAACATGAGTAACACCTCACTTGCAGTACTGTGGAAGTCTCTAAAGTGCTTAGGATTAGTGGATAATGAGCAGTAGTTAGCACAGGAGTTATACAAAAATACAGTTAAAGGGTGATAAAAAAAAAAGCAGTGTTTGAGCTTAAAAGAATTCTCAAGACCTAAGTAATCTTTATTATAAACACTGAACTTAATGGTAGTTAGTTAACAAGTTCTGTGATTCTACAGGCTGCTGTATCACTTCTTTCTGTCCCAAACTTAAAAGATCGTCAGCTTTCATTTCCTATTTTGTTTTTTATTTTGTCCTCTCAACACTTATGTCTACCTGCTGTAGGTGTCAGGTTAAAAAGGGTATGTTAGTGGTAGAGGAAGAGGATGGTGTATTGACTCCTGCATATAATTATTTGGTCCTCAGTCAGTTTATAAATATGCACATGGAGGTTTATGTAATAAAGAATGAGGTTCTATACGAACAAGGTATTTTCTGATCTGAATATTCTTGCTCTGCCTTGATCTGTCCAGTTCTCTTCCCTCTTTACCCAGTTGTGAAAACTGAATGTCACTGTAAACTTGTGAATGGTATTTTTACAAATACTAATGCTGCTTTAATATCAGAAAATTGTATAGTAAACCCAGCTTATTTTGCTGTTTGGCACACATCCTGATGATTCAGCAAAGTGAGCTTTCATTCAGGTGTTTCAGATGTTACAGATTTTCTGAAAGTCTGAAAGTTATAGATTAATCAGTAAAGAAATTACTAGAGAAAACCACTCACAGGGTAGATTCACAAGTTAGATAGCAGCATGTGCTATGTGCATACGGAATGATCCTGTAGTGTGTTTGTAGATGCATATCAAAACTAAATGAAAAAGTATTGGAGCTCACGCTGTCTAAGAAATCAGTGACTTGCTCTGGTGTGGCCATTTTAAAGAATTTGTCTTGTTGGGTCACTTGTCTTGCTTGTTTGCCATAATCTTGAGGAAGGAAATTATTGGTACTTATGTCATTTAATGGTTCTAACTGTTCTTAAAACATGTTTTAAATTACTATATTTGTACAGGTGACAACTTCCATTGCAGTCTTTATAGCATGGATTTAACTTTATTCACTTATGATTAAAAGCCAAAAGTATTTTACCCTGGACAAAACATGGAATGCAGTAGCTGTTTAAAGAACCTGGCATTAGCTAGTCCTTCTGCTTTACATTTCATTGACAAATACTTAAGAACTAGGAATGTGAAAACATGAGTTCTCTTCTGGGCTTTGCCACTGGAATTTATGTGGCGATGGGCAGTTGTTTTTGCTTTATGCATTTATGAACTGTGTTTAAAAAAACAGTGAGTAGCTGCTCATCTTGCAGGCATATTTTTAGATTTTTCCAGTAGAGAGTTGCAGAAGTCTTCTCAGATCTTAAAATGAAATGGATGGCAGGGGTCTTTTATTTGGAATAGTAAAACAATGGAGAAATCTTCCCCTGTGTTTCCGACTTCCTGTATTGCTCTGAATTCAAGTTAGTACCTCAATTCTGCTCATGAATTTAAGGAAATAATTGTAGCTGCTGTGCAGCCCAGGATTGACAGATTTTGTTTTATGTCTTCTGGAAGATATTAGTGGTGAGAGAGGGATGTACTTGGAATTTTGTTTGGTACCTCTCTTAGACATTGGTATTTCTGCCTTCTTAAGTAACACTTTTAACATGTTTATTAAGCACCTTCAGCTTGTATTGATAATTTTCAGAGTTAGACTAGAAATAAAACTGATTTATCTGTTTTTATGCTAATAAACCTGCTAGAGCTGACTTTATTTGATAAAATGACTTTGACAGCTGGCAGCTCTATTCTGCCTGAGAAAAAAAAAAAAAAAAGCTGGATGTTCAGGCTTCATTGTGTGAACATGCCATGTTTAATTTTCTGTATGTAGTTCTAAACAGAACTGCTCATAATTTGCTAACATAAAAATGAAGCTTAATGATTTATATTGTTTCTTTCTCAATACTGTTTGGGTGTATTTTGAAGAGACCTCCTGAAAGATTTGATTTCTAGGGAAAAGCTCCTAATACAGCTGAGGACAAGCTTTTTCCCTTTCCTGATCTCTGTCTGGTTCTAAAATTCTGATTTGCTTGCTGTTTTGCTAAAGGAAGTGAATTTCTAATTGTCTTAGAAGTTTTATGTGGGATTATCTTGTAAAGCTTGATGCCTATAGAATTTTATGTTTTAATTTATAGTTAAGATACGAATATTGTAATGTTCTTAATTGGAAAAGAGAATTAAAGTAACTTTCTCCCCTCTGTGTGACTAAAGAGGCTTTGACCTTGAATCTCTTACTTTGCCTTTCCTCTCAAAAATATTTGTCTTAGTTTTTAGCAGACTTGTGTCTTACCTTCCAATTTCTGACAACAGCCCTAAGAACAATTTTTTCATCTCCCCACAACATGTGTTATTTCATTGTTACTGATATCATTGCAAGGCCAGCAGCTTTAAGTAACGTTAGCTTTTGTCTTTTATGTGCACAGCTATAATGACTCCCATTGTTATTGCTTTCTTAAGCCATGACAACTTGACTTCTTTTTTTTTTTTTTTTCTTTTAAGTATGTATTTAATAGATTTTGCCAATTAGAGTAGACATCTGTTTGGAGATCAGTAGCAATCAAAATCACTTAGGAAGAAATTGTTGGCTCATGATGCATCTAAAATATTTCTGGAAGTACAGCTTCTTTTTAGCTGTTGCTAAGAGATAAATTTTCATTGACATGAGGGATGTGAGGACATGTCAGCATGCTACCAGTTGTTTTATAGGCAGTTAGCTCTGCCGCCTTGCAGATGGTTGGAAAACTCTTGGTAGTGGGTGAATGTGTGCTGATGATCTCATTGAATTAAGGTAACCTTTTGTCATTCATTGAATTCTGCAGACCAGGCAATGAGCAGCTGCTCTGCTGTTGAATTCCGGATTTAGTCAACACAAAGATTATGCTAAAGGGTATTTAGTCCGGTTCCAGGTACTGAGCATTGGACCACTGTAAGAATTTTTTTAGTTAGTACTGCCTTCAGTGTGTTTGTAGTCAGGGCAGTCCAGTAAGACGGTATCTTCATTTTGACTAAACTGTATTTTCCAACTTTGTTGTCACCATATGCTCATTAAAACTTCAGAAGTAGGTCAGAGAGAGAGATTGCAAAGAGCCCTTGCTTTTTCCTCGCTCCTGCTTATTTTTGTCCGTCTTTCTTAAAGTGGTCCAAAGGAAAGTAACTCTCGTTTTTGCCTGCTTTTAGTGTTGCTAGTTTGGGGTTGTGTTTTGTTCTGGTGTGGTGTATGTTTATTGATGAAACTTGCCTTAAAAAACAGTGTAAGCAGCCTGATTATTACAAAGTTCATAAATCTGTTTGTTTTGGTTTATACTTGTGAGTGTGCACCTCATCTACTAGGGGGTATATAAAGGTTTACTGTCATGTGTACAACTTGCTTGTAAAACCGTGTCTTTTTGAAATTAAGTTAGTAGGCAGAATTAGGGTTTCAGTTTGGTGGTTTTTTTTAATTGAAGAGTGTTTTCGAGATTTAAATAAAATAATTAGTTTTGAGAATGGTTTTGGAATGGGATTGGGGAAGGAATTGGAGCATTCCCCAGGTAAAGCTGAAACTATTTGGACTGCAGAAAGTGAAAACACTTCTGGATTGCTAGTGTTTGCATACTTTCAAAAAACATTTAAGGTCTTAGCTCAGGATGGATTTGTCTGAGAAAATTCTATTTGGTAAGAATCTGAAAAGTGTTTTGTTTTTTTGTGTTTTGGTTTTTTGTGGGTTTTTTTTGTTGTTGCTGGTTGTTTGGTTTTTTGTTTTTTTGTTTTGTTTTTTAAATATATTGCTTTGCAAATACAATGGATAAAATTAGGATAAGGTATGATAACTATATATAAAGGGTTATACTTATATATTGTGCTGTATAGAAGGGGTAAAATGCTCTCTTCTGTAACATAGTGGATTGAAGGCTTAAGGGATCTTCTAGAGAGCTGCTTTATCAAGCTATTGTGGTCTTCTCTGAGAGATTTAGAAATAGATTAGAAGCAACTGTGTTTGGTATTAAAGTACCTGTTTTTCTAGGATAAAAAGTAAAGAAAAGAGAGCTAAGAGTTTTAAGGGTCTTTGTTTAAGGGTCGCTGTCTAAGGTGCCTTTATAAGAGAAAGTGTTTCTGAGATCCAGTTTAAGTTCATCTTTCCAGCCCTGCTTACACATAACTTTGACGTTATTCATGAAAGTGGGGGGGGGGTTATTTTTTTTTTTTAAATCAAGTATCTAATGTTTTAATGGCTTTTTATGCTTGGTCCTAGCCCAAATCATAATGTACTGATTAGATTTCTGCCAGTAGATAGTTGCCAGTCTTCTGTGCAGTTTCAGGAAGTATTGTTGAGCTGTTTCAGTTGAGACTACATCATTCATAAACTACTCTATTTTGATGTTAGGATTATAATGAAAAAGCTGGTTAGTATTAGTATTTGAAGTATAGAGTTTAGAAATAATGTATTTTGAAGATGAATTTTGTTACATAAAACTATGGTAAGATGGTCATAAGATATTTTGAAGGAATCTTTGCAGGAAGCCTAGGAGCTGAAATATTTTCCCTGCTGTAAAAACACCACAGTAAAATAACACATCTTTTGAAATTATGGGAAAAAAGAAGCACCTTTGTATTTATTTCATTACCCCCAATATAATTTTGCACTAGTAATCTAATTAGTTTCCATTTCTGAATACAGTGTTAATGCTTAGGTGGAATACATGCCATCATAAAGATTTGGAATAGCTTCTTGGACTGAAGAAATTGCTCTTCTCTGTACTTAGAGGATTTTTTTTTTTAATAGATTCCTCCCTTCCTCTTCTAGTTTACTGAAACGCTGACATCTAACTCCGCTACATTTCCAAGAATTCTTCTCCACTTCTGTTAAGTATCTAACAGGTTTCTTTTGTGACCTGGTTCATGCTTTGAAAGTCAGTCGTCTTCACAGGGTATAAAAATCTTGACATACTGTCAGAGAAGTAGCTTTAAAAATGGTCTGCTTAGCATGTGTGATTGCCCCTGTGTTAAAGTTGACTATTGCATAATAGTATATGTGAGAATTAAGACTTTCATTTCTGAGCAGCTTTCCTAGCATACATTAGTTGGTTAAGGTAAATTGACCATTAATGCTGTCTTCAGGCAAACCCCACCAAAATATAATAGCTCATGCAGTGGTACTTTTCAGTTGTTAGGGATTGCGGCCTCATTGGAGATGAGTTATCACAAGGCTGTGTGGTAACTGCAGAACTACCAACTTCTAGTATCAGAGCTCAAAATGACAGTTTATGGCACAGCCTTGGTTACAGCACTGGTGTTTCTTGGTGGTAGTGTTATGTGGCCAAAAATGGCATTGATAAGCATTGTGCATACATATAACAACATGAGGTTTTACTTCGTTTTGTGATCTAGCAGTCCGTTCACCTCAGGTCTTTTTAAGTCATCTAGTAAAGAGTGCTTGATTTCAGATAGCAAAATTTTTAACAAAATTTTGCAAAACGCTTCAGTTGGAGACACCCCCACCCCCGGCTTAGTAATGTTGAATTCAAACAATTTTCTTGGAAGGAGATTCACCTGGAGAAGGTACTACCAGGTATACTGTACATTACCTTATATCACGCCTTACTGAAAACAGGCTGTTAGACTATAAAGTCAGTAAGAGAGGGTAATTAAATTTTTAATTGGGGCTGATATTAGCAGAGGTACAATGACAAATGTTTTGATACAAGCAAAACAGCAACAGGGAAGCATGACTTAGAGCTGCATTTCAAACTAAGACAACAGTTACTGCTTGTAAAGAGCTTCCTGTAGTCTGTTGATATGTTGACTTATATAGAAGTAAAAACACCAGTTTTGCTAAGTTTTTAAAGTAGTACTACAAGAAAGCAATGTATGTATTTTATTCTGTCTTAACTCATTTGTGTGCACGAACCAGTAAATACTTATTTTATGAAAATATTATAATAACAGTAGATCTGTTAAATTCCATCACAGGCCTATCTGATGCAGCTTATATTTGGTGTCAGCACTTATTCCCTCCATGGTTATTACCACAGAAGACAGGTTTGGTATTTATGCCTGGCTTTGTTTCCTGGGTGTGGAGTTCCAAGTAATTTTCAGGCTTTTCTAAGAGCAACGTGATCTAGAACAGATAACCCACTTGGTGAAAATAATAGCAAAGCATATCTGGCTTGCTTGCTTGTTTGTTTGTTTCTAAAAAATGCTTTTTATGCAGACTTAGTGCATCAAATACATTTTTTGAGATTGGCGTTTGTTGTTTAGCCTCAGTGTAAAGCTTGAGGGGAAAAGCTTTATTGAATACTTGATTAGCAGCTTTCATGGAGGTACTAAGAAGTGACCTGTAATGAAAGTGGGAGGCAGTAATGTATAACCTGTACAAAACCTGTTCACTCTACGTACTTTATGTACTGTATCCTCAGTAATTCTCGGGGTTGTTTTGTCCAAATTACTGGTTTGTATTCAGACTCTACTTCTGAGGTGCTATGAGCACCAGTGAAAACAGTATAATGTAGGGGTTTTTGTTAACTTTTGTAGTCACTTTGAATGCTTCTCCAGAATGCTAATTAGGAAGCCACTAATACAAATACCAGATGTGATAGATGAGGCCTCAGTATTGCGCCAAGATGGACAGATTTCATTCTTCTACGTTTGTGGGTACTTCAGAAAATTCAAGCTCAGCAGTGCTGGTTTCTTTGTATGGCTGTTCCTGAACTCTTCCTGTGAGGGGACCTTAACTGATAAGATCTTAACATGGGTTTTGTGGTTTCACTGCTTATAATTAGGGGAAGGAAAAAGCCAACTATGATGTGAGTTTACCATTGTGGTATAGGACACAGCATAGTTCATGCTGTTTTCTGTCATGTCATAATCTTTATTAGGTTCCCTTGCAGAGTCTAAAATATTTTAATATTTAGCTTAAAATAATTGGGGGAAATGGAAAACATACATGCATAAGTGTGCTGCTGTTCATCTGGTGAAGGAGGAAAAAAATTCTTTCTCACCAGCGCTGTCTTCTCCCACATACCTCTCTGCCTTCCATCATCGGTTCACATAGCTTAAAAAAAAAAAATTAAGGCTGGTTTGAGGTCCTGACTACAATGTGTGTATTTCTTGAGTAGAACTGACTAGAAAATGCAGGCTTAAGGCAGTGCTTAAATTTCTAAAACCTTGGGAGGGACTGACAAGTCCCAGCTATGGTATTTTGAGCTATGGTTTGTGGTAGTAGCACAGGCAAAGCTTTAGAATAGGGCTATCTTATGTCTTAGCTCAAGCTTTTATAGCTGGATTAAAATAACCTTTCTCTGATCATGAGTTATAACACTGGATTAAATTGTGACTAAGTTAAATAGACAAACCATTAGAGTAGAATCAAAAGACCAAATGAATGCAGTGAAAATAGTTTTTTTTTAGAGCCTAATCATTAATTACTCTGACTCAGGAGAAGATTCTATCTTGAGAGGTGTCATGCAGATGTTTTATTTGATGATGGAAAGGCTTTTACCTAGATTATAGGAGAGAGTTTTCTGCAAACAAATGAAAAAAGATGGAATTTTGTTATTTGAACATTACTCGGAATTAAGTAGCCTGATTTATCCTCCAGAAGCAGTTCTGTAGTACAGTAGTTTTTTCTGTTTAACAGCTGAAATAATTCACCTGATTTAAGAAGATCCTAACTCTTCTTCAGCATATAACAAGTTAACTAATGTATGCTGGTAGTTAACTTGGAAATTGTTTTTTTGTCACTGATTACAGGAATCTGAAGACTAGCCTCATTAGCCATCTTTTCCATGTCTAAAGAATACATTTCTCTTAAAGGTTGTCTTGTTTGAATTTGTGTCTTGAACAGAAATATTCAAATATTTCTAATGTATTGCTAAAAACTTCCTGGTTTGTGCCTAACGTTCTGCCATTTCTTACTCACAAATTGGAGCATACTGAAATTGTAATGTCATATAATTAAAATACTGTTTTCCTGCTGTAAAGCTTTGTTGTGGGTTTGCTTTTGTATTTGCAGCAGATTAACGTAAATGTGTCACAGTTGATAAATAACTTTATCATTCATCGGTGTATGTTAAACAGTAAAACACTGGGCCGTGAGAAAACCATACTGTGCTGCGGAATCTCAGTTACACTGCTGTGCTGTTGTATCGTGCGGCAATCCTGTAGGAGTGGGTGAGGTGTTTCGCCTTGGTTTTTGAAAACTTCCTGAATTTGGTCAGTAGAGATTTTTACGTGCAGAATCCTTAGTGACCTTAAGTATTGCCCTTCTTTTATGGGGTGAAAACCTGGAGTATCTTTTATTTTGTAAAACAAGAATGCCAAATCAAAACTTAGGTGCAGTGTACAGGTTTTGAGACAAAATCTTCCCTAGTTCTCTCTCTTCCCCATTCCCTGTGGATTATACAGCTTCATTTGAATGAAGCTTCAGCCAATGCAACCACACCAGCAGATGCTCGAGACACTTTTTCAATTGTCATCAGTACTGATAGGCACCTACCTGTGAAAACTTGTGGAGACATTTGGCTTATGTGTTATCCTTGATAAAATAGGTTCTCTCTGGAGGAAAATGTCCTGAGTGCTAGCAGGTTTTTCTGTCCTGGCTGTCAGGGTTGACAAGTGACACATGTTTAAAGTGCAACAACTAAAAGGCAGAGTTTTTTGGCTACTGACAGGAAGCAGCTTTGTTGCTCTTTGTTGTGTTTTTCAGTGTGGTTTCTTTTTTTTCTTTTTTTTTTTTCTTTTGTGGTGGTTGTTCCTACTAATACAAAATAAAATACTTTAAATTGTCTGAAATTCCAAGCCATCGTGAAAATACCTGATGTGAAAACAGCATGAACAAAACCCTAGAAGTCCATAACAAAAAGCTGTATTATGCAGTTAACAGGTATTGTCCTTTAAATTCCAAGCAAGATGCAGAGAAACCTTTAAAGGAATGTTGTTTACTTTGATGCTATAAAATAAAGGGGAGAAGTGAGGGGAGAAGAATAATACTGCCTTCCTATGAAAGTTGTCTTCTGTGTGTATGCATGGCAGTATACAAACCATTAGATACCAAGAAGTATGTTTTCCTCATTGCTTTTTGCTTTTTAGGGATAAAGAGTACTAGGTACAGTACAGTTGCAGGCTGTTGAATCCTGTTTTTCTTTTCTGCTGCTTTTTCCTTTGATTCATTGAGGATCAGGCTAATAAAAAAAGGGTTTCTGGGCTTTCAGACTTTAAGACCTTCTGTACTGATCAAGGTACATGTATTCTCTCAGATCTCATTGGAGATAAGGATTTTGCAGCAGTAGAAGAAACATTTTAGTGTTAGGATGGATATTTGAAATTACTTACTGAATTGTCCATTGTCTTCCATGTCTATGCTACAGGGAGTTGCCATTTCAAGCTGTTTGGGTAGAAGACATTATAAGAACATGCATTCCAGGTTTTTCCAGAAGGATTTATAGGAGGATTTAGCATGTTGGTTGCTAATTGATACTTGAGTCAGCTAGCATGCTTCCTGCTCCCTGTTAGTCCAAGAGGGTATCTGATGTGGCTGGACCTGTCAAACTTCTATTTGCATGTCTTATTCGCTGCTGTAATCAGAAGTAAATGTATTAATTTCTAGTACTAGAGGTAGATGAATCTTGAACTGCTTTTCAGTTTCGTTAAGTAATGAGTCTAATCTATTGCAGTAAAAGCTCTACCAGTCAATGAATGTGGTACTTTAAGTAATTCTGTGGTTTAAATCTAATTACTGTACAGTGCTTTTTAAATCAAACATTTGCTGGCTGCAGGGCAAAGCATCTTAAGCCTTGTCAAACTTAAACTGTACATTATGTGGAATTATTTTAAGAGTGATAACTATGATCCTGTCTTGTACAATATGTTCTGTATTTACAAGAGAAGAATTGCAGCTGTTGAAGTTGGTCAATTGTATAGGAAATAATGGGATCGACTGTACTGAGATGCCAGAAAATAATTGAGTGTGTAAATGAAAGCCAGACTCGTTAGTCTGTGACATCATACAGTGAATGCAAGGTTTTAATGATAAACTAGGTACTAATTATGAAGCTTTTTCTATGCTACAAATGAGCTAATTTATAAACTGCCGGCACATGAAGAAGGAAGTCTCTTAAGGCCAGAGGCTTGTGTATTATAAGATATTTATTGGTTTGATAAAAGCTGTATTGCATTATCTGTCCAATTTAACCAGGAAGTATTTTTCTTCTAATTTAACTGTAAATCTCAAGAGGAGAGAACTGTAGGAGTGTGATTTTTACATTGTAATGCTACTTAGCAGTAGAGATTCAGGAATTGATGCAAATAACTGTTTTAAATGGCTTCCAGGGAAGAAAATTTTTCTTCTTCTGAGAGTGATTTCTTGTGCCTTGGGGTACTCTCTTTTTTTTTTTTTTTTTTTTTTTTTATACATAACTTACATATACTTGTATATGAATATGAGTGTATATGTATAAATGTTTTATTTGCATAAGCCTCATTTATACAGTGATCTACCAGCCTTGTCTCGTGGAGACTGACAGATACAGATTCTAAAAATTGAAAAATGTAATGCAAGATTCAGTGGGGATGGAAGGGAAAAACTGAAAACTACAGGGAATTAAAGGTGAAAGAAGGTAATGTGTACTGTTAACTTTGTAATGGTGTCATTTATGGTTGAGAGCACCTTTCTTTCTGCAGGTACTGGCAGCCTTTCAGCTGTGTTGAACTTTTTGACTTGTCTTTTCAAGTTGGTTGAGTAACTTGGTGATAGCAGAGGCCAGCTGCAAATGCTTGGGCCAAAAGATGCTGGGTTGCTGTAAGAACCATGGCACCATGTGCCCCTGTAATAAACTAGGCTTTTATTGCCGACATGTTGTTTGATGGCCTTCTGAAATCACTAGCAAAATTGTCCTGGAACCTCTGGTGTCAGTGTGTTCCTCACCTGTGAGATAATTTTATGAGAAAGTCTCATGGGGGGAGGTTGGGGGCGGGGGTGGAGTGTAGAAATTCAGTAGGAAGCTATTCTGGTGAGTATGGATTCTTCTTACTCTCGTAAGAACTTAAGGAATGGTTTTCACACTATCACAATTCTTTAGTGCTTGTTTATGGAATAAATGGTAGTCACCTGAACATCACTTAACCTTATTATGATATGTGTTTTTGGAGTTGGGCAAGGATTTCTAGGTACCTTAATCCCAGTTCACAAATCGGTGCCACAAAAGTAAACCAGAATGAGCCTTACGGAGGGTAGAGGTTATGAGGAAGACAAACTAATTATGTCCTTCCCTCTTTCTTTTGGTCTGCTATTGTCATTTGTGAGCTTAATCTTTACCTGGAACAACTTAAGTATTCTACTTGTTAACGTTATTGAGAACTAGCCGATGCTCTGTGCACGTTCTCTGAGAACTTTCAGAGTTGCCATTGTCTTGGTGCCTACCTGTGATGCTTCTTAGATAATCTTTAGATAACATGTAAAGATTGTTAGTCACCAGCTCTGATTATCAGCTTACCAACTGCTTTTTTTTTTTTTCCCCACTTTCAGATTTAGTTTTTGCAATAAAGCTTCGCATTTAGTAAATTTTCCCTATTGAAAAACTAAGCTTTGAGAGATTTTTATATTACTTGCCTAGCTGGTCCTTACTTTTCAGGTCTATGTTAAGGACCTGAAATTCCAAACTTAATCTGCTGACAGGAGACTGGCTTGTTGACAGTCAGCCTTCATCACCTGTCTTCTGTGTACCATGTTCATAGCAGTTGGAACTTTACCTTCTCCATACTAGTGCTGTTGCTGCCGACATGCAAATGGCATGGAGGAGCCAATGACCTTTCTGTTACAGTTACTACTGCAAGAGTTAGGAGAGTAAAGCTGGAAGACGGATTCTCTGCCTTCAGGCTGTAAAGCAGCAGTTTGCTGTTGACTGCTTTTGGGACTATTCCTGGTGAAAACTGTGCTATAAAGCTGCAAGGATCAGGATGTAGTTTTGAGAGGTGTTCTGCTCACTGGCATGTTTTCTAGCACCTCTCTGTTATTTGTGGTATCTTGTATCTTGTCATGTATTTTCCCATACAGAGGAATTTCATTGCTGCATGTAGGAGTAACTGGGATTGGTTTGAAGATAGTGTAACCTCCATAGCTTTGGGTGGTAGTAGTTGTTAATTTTGAAGAATGGGAAAACCTTTTCATAAGGGTGAGTGGGGATTTTAACTTTTATTTAATTGCTAAGAATACTATTGTATTTCATGCTAGGTTATCCCTCCCTTCCTACCCCAGTCTAACATGTGACTGCTATTTACAACTCGGTTGTGGCATTGGTATTGTACTGTATCTCATAGGAAGGTAGGTGCATGTTTCTCTTAACAGAACAGAGGATGTGAAGGCATAAACTATGTGTAGTGAAAGTAAGGGGGATGGGACACACCATTATCTTGGGAAGATAAAAACTTAATTCTTCACCTCTTGATGTGTATGTGCTTTGAGAAAACACAGATCTTCACTGGATACATCAGTTTACTTGTATCATCTAGGATTTTGCTTGAGTGCCCACTTGAGCAAGCAGTTCCTTTGGATAAAGTGTACTGCCTGTTTTGTCCCTTAAACTAGAACAGAGTAGAAAGGTGTGTGTGAAAGTGATTAACAGCATGCATTTGAGTTACTGCACATCTATTAAGCACATTTTTAGTGTAACTATTTTTATTGCCAGAGTTTTTCATACTGCATTATGCAGTGACCAATGTGCCCTGTCCTGGAAGAAATTGGGGTAAAGACTTCAAGCTGGAGACATGCCCAGGCTGCTGAACTGTTTAGTGTGTCCTGGCAGCTCTATACGGATCTCTGATTGCTGACACCTTTTGCAGAGTTGCTTCTGCCTTTGAATTCATGTGGAGAGGAGTGTTGATACAGTTCTCTTAGCTGGATCTGTCATTTATGTGCAGTCAAGTGACTGCACAAGTTTCTCCAGCCTCTGGATGTGGTGTCTCCCAAACCGGCTTTACACAAGCCACCTGTTGCTGCTGTTGATTTCCAAGTCGACTAAGTCTGGGAGCCGCAATGATCAACCGCATCTGTGTTAGAAGAATTAAACACAACTCTTAAAACAGAAGGCTGTGAGGTTGTCATAATAGCCTGGGCTTCTTAGCACTTTATTTTGGTGTTCTTCCTGCTATTTGTCAGTTTGAGTTTCTGTGGTCAGTAAGAGTATCTCTGTGCCTCAAGAAAATATATGGAAAGCAGATAGGTCGTTAATTTTGGATTTTGCTCACATCAAATGTAAATGCCTTTATTGTATTATGTATTAAATGGTTTGTTTGCGTTACTTTATAATGCATGATTGTTTTAAAGGAAATGAATCTTTTTTACTTTGTTCAAATACACCAAGTTTAATGAAAGGCAGTTCAAACTGGATTGGTTTAATGAGGCCTACTTCTATCAAATTTACTGTTTTAAACCCAACTACAAATAAAGTGAATTAAAGACCAAATTATTTCAGTATAGATGTGCATTGAGCCAGAGTGTTATAATGATTAATTTCCTCCAGTGTTTGATTCCCAGTAGGGTTTTGTGTCAACAGCCAAAAAGGAATTTATTGACTTTACATTAAGCATAGTTTGGTCTAGTTGATTATATTGTTCAAGTGTAAATTAGTGGGTAGTAGCAGACTGTGTTGTATTGGAATTTTATTTTGTCTTAAGCAAATTGTCTCATGCCTTATTAACTACCAGTGCTTAAAATGTATAGTTCTGACTCCTGAAATAGATGCTAGGGCATTCAGAAGTGTTTTAGTGGGTTTCTCCATTCATTGTGTAAGAACATCTGTATTCAAGCTGTGTTTTTTGCCTACCCTGCCCTGAGAGAGTGCTGTTAAGGCTGCATAGTAAGTTTGAATGTTCTGTGGTAAATTCACTAGTTGATTTTTATTTTTAAATTTGTTTTATTTTACAAATAATAAGATTCCTAGATTCAATTTCAGTGTATACAAATTTACAGACCATTTTCTCATGTAGGATAAGCATAGTTTAGACACAAAACACTTCCCATTGCTTCCCTTCCAAGTCCCATCTTGTACATCTCTTTCTCTAAATAGATGACTTTCATTTGTCTCTGCATTTTATGGATTGCAGTCAGGAAACATGATTTGACTAATGTCTCCTGTCTCATGCAAAGATAATGCTAGAGGAGTATCTATTTTTTTTTTTTTGGTTGTGTTTTAAAGGGCAGCAGATGCCGTGTGGAGTAGTTAATACAGTGTATTTATCATTGTCATAGAAGTTGTATCCTCAAACACATTCTCTTCTCCTGTACCTTAACATGGCATCAAAGTATCATTAGAAATTATAGGTGTTGAAATAGATGATCCTGATAGACCTTTTCATGTTTCAATTAAAAATTGTGCTGTGCAAATTTTTTTTTTCTTCTTTTGGGAAAGCAGATTTTTAGTTGGGCATGACAGCCCTCCAGTTTGAAAAATAATTACGGTTGGATCAAACTTTCTGTTGCATGTCTGTTATCAAGTTATCTATCAAAGAAAATGAGATGAGTGATTAAAAGGTTCAGATCAAAGGCAACTGATTTAGCTTCACTGGAGGCTCCCATCTTTTAATTTAAAATGTATCTATGTCTAACTGATTACCTCTCACATTTATAAAGAAATATTGACATCCTGCTAAAGTATGCAATGACCTCACTTCTAGCTGAGTTGTCTAGGTTTCACTACAGGCGCTCGGAAAGCATTGATATTCCTGTAACCTTTTGAGGCAAGATATGTGTTTAGTGTATTAATGAGCTGGTTGAAGTGATGTACAGTAATTTCATCCTTGGGTAAAAACAGATGTGAAAGATTCCATTTTAATATTTAATCAAGCTCAAAGCCTCTGTTGGCTTGTTTAAGTTGACCTGACAGCATTATACCTGGAAACACTTTGAATTAAACCCCGAGTGCTTGACCTTGTTCAAATAGTTGTAATTTAATAAGGCTGCTGTCTTTATGGAGATAGTGCGGCTAATGGGCAAATCCTTTCTTGGCCACAATTACTTTTTATTGCAGTGGAAAAACTTCCTATCTGATCTTAAGATTTTAATCATATGAAGTAATAAAAATGAAATAAATAGCAAAAAGTTTTGTATGAGAGTTGCTAGTCCTAGATTATAGTCAAAGAAAAGATTCCAGAAGATTCTGACTTTCTTCAAATGTCTTCCAGCATTCTATCATGACAGGTCCCTGGCAATCACTATACTGTAGCTCATGTCTTGCCAGAACTTTTCTTAGGGTTAGGAAACTATTTCTCAAGTTGTATATGTTTGGGCTTAGTAAAGTCAGTAGAGCTTGCATCAGTCGAAGGCAAATGGAACACTTTATTGTTTTTCTGCTTGTGCCTGTAAAAATGTTTCTAAACTTTGGCAGCTTTTTCAGAACAGTGGGACCCAGGAAACAAGTGCTTGAATGTGTATGAGCAGGTGTCACTGTATTAGCTAAGCTTTTGTGAAAAGAGGTGGCAATAGAGTGCAAGGAAGATAACCAGTGAGCATTGAAGTAGGTTTCAGCATGGCATCTGGGGTCTAAATGAAGCAGGCTATGTAATAGTGTGAGAGAGGTCCTGTTCTTGCTCATTAAATTTTATCACCAAGCTAGGACTGGAATGAGACATAAAAACTTGTCCATATGAATATAATTCGTGTGTACTAAAAACTTGATCTTTTTCTAGTCTCGTTTTCCAAAAGAATTGGACCTATGTGTCAGTACAAATTCTACAGCAAGATTTAGGTCAAACATAGAGAACTGCTCTGTAGTGTGCATGTACATTGCTTTTTCCCTAACTTTGTTTTCTGTTCTGCTTACACTTTCCCAGAGTTTTACTTGTTTAAGGTATATCCTAACTGTCCTGGGTTCAGGTATAGCAGGTTTGTTTTTTTTTTTTTTTTTCCCTCTATCTTCGTAGCTGGTGCAGTGCTGTGTTTTTGACTTTCAGCCTGGGAACAACGCTGATAACACCAATGGTTTTAGTTGTTGCTAAGTAATGTTTACTCTGACCAAAGACTTTCTCCGTCTCATGCTCTGCCGGGGAGGAGGGGAAGCCTGGAGGAAGCAGAGACAGGACACCTGACCCAAACTGGCCAAAGGGGTATTCCGTACCACAGCACATCATGCCCAGTATGGGGGAGATGTTACCTGGAAGGCCCAGATCACTGCTCGGGTCGGGCTGGGTATTGGTCGGTGGGTGGTGAGCAGTTGTGTCCTCTCCCCTTGTTATTTCCCTTATCATTATTATTGGTAGCAGTAGTGGTTTGTATTATACCTTAGTTACTGGAGTGCTGTTATCTCCACCCGTGGGAGTTACATTCCTTTGATTCTCCTCCCCATCCCTCTGGGAGCGGGGGGAGGAAGGAAGAGGAGGGGAGTGAGCGAGCGGCTGCGTGGTTCCAAGTTGCCAGCTGGGCTTGAACCACTACACTAACAATGTTCTCAAGTAACTTAAATCTGTCTATGGGCAGTCTGAGTAAAATTTGAGATAGATTATAGGTATACATTGAGCATTATGTAGAGAAGACTTAAGGTTTGGATAGAAAAGAAAGGAGACAAATGACAAGGAACTGCTAATTAACCGGAAAAACGGACAAAGTTGAAGTGCAGAAATGTAGATGGTTACATCATCAGGATCCATATCTCTCTAAATCTGTGTGTATATTCAAAAGCTTAATAAAATAATCTGACTTCTTAAAGACTAGCTGGGTAGAACTGTGCTGCTATTAAAATTTGCTATCAGATCAGCTATTTGACATTTGGTTGTCTTGCTTCCCTAGATTAAGCATTTGTTTTAGTAATTCTAGAGGCTACGTAGTTCAAGTAACAGTAGTCAAATCAGAATTAATTTGAACTCATTTTCATTCTGAAATACAATAGCACTTAATTGTGCTACAGTGTTATTACAAGACATCATATGGTTTTTCCTAAAGAGTGTTAGTATAGTTTGAAAGTACATACTGGCAAGGACTATATATACTTGCAGAAAGCTACCACATGTTGTAATGAATGTGCCTCACAATGCCAAACAAAATAATAATTAATTAAAAACACTTTTTCCAGCAAAACATGACTTTTGTTCTTAAGTTCAGTGAGATAATTCCAGCTTCAATGTAACTGAATTTGTATTGATGTAGAACATTACAGCTTTCTTTGTATTCTAGGATGCAGTTGATAAACATGGTACCTATGGATGAATGCATTAAGCATTTCTGTTCTAGAGTCAAGCAATGGCTCAGGGTAAGCTTGACCATGCATTATAAAGAACTACACTGTTACTGGTGGATGCCCCAGAGTAGATCCAGCACACTGTGATTTCTTCAATCATAATCTTTTCAAAGGCATTGAAAGGAAGTAACTGTTCAGAGTTCTGCTGCAGCTCACTGAACCATAGCTAGTTGTGGTGGTCTTTGACTTATGTGGGTGAAGAAAGGAAAACATTCTAAAATAAGTGTTCTTTCGTCTAATAGTTTCTTTATTGACACCTTGTGTTCAGGGATTTTTGACTGTTGCTGTGGTTTGATGGTGATTTGTCAATCTTGAGTTTGTTTCTCTGATCTGTCATCACTGTTGTTTTGTGCAGTAGCTTGTGGCTTCTAAAACTTGAGTTTCTACTAAATCCCTAGCATGAGCATAAGGACACCAGCCATAGGAAGTGGCTGTCAACTTTGCGTTAGTATTGGGAACCTTTGGCAAGACTTCGGCTTCAGTTTTAGTCTTTGTTTTTGTGGATCTTCTTTAGATTCTGCTTTGGCTGTTGAAATGATGGTCCACAGCATTTTGGCAGTTGATTGTTTTTTGGTTTAACCCTAGAAGGCTGATGACTTAGTGCTTTTCGCCTCCAGGTGACCATTTGAAATATGGTTCAGGGTCTTTACTGTGGGAGGTTGTCTTGGCTACTTGCAGGCATATGCAAATGACAGGGAGTCTCAGTCAAGTTCTCCATGAACATACGCTCATTTTAGACTTAATCAGGGTAACTTCACGGTCTCTCAAGTTTCACCAGAGTGTCTCGGCTCCTGATTTCCTGTAGCATCAGAAATACGTCAAGATACTGCCCTTTAACAGAGTCATCCCTGTTTTGTTTTATTAGAATGTGTCTGAAGCCAGCTGATAAACATACTTGAGGAAACTTCATGTGCTGTGCTTGTTTTACCTGCTGAAAATGATATAGTCCTTTTCCCAGGGCTGTTCCAATGTGATACTGTAGCAAGCTGGCAGGTTTCTGCTGTTGTCTCATTTTCTTGGTAGGACCTGGGGCCTTGCAGGCAACTGCCTGTTAGTTGCTGCTTGACTCATGGAGACAGGTGTGGCTGCTTCTTAGACCCAACATGTAGAGGTAGGATGTGCTTTTGGCAGACATATTCTGTAGCAATTCATTTTGCTAATAGAAGGAGAGAGACTTGAAATTAGGTTTACTTTGTTTGGATGTGATTGAACCACCACCCCACTTTGCCCAATCCCAAACCATCAGAACAGACTAGTCTTAAGAGCTAATTATCTTTTTAAATGAATGTCCTATGTGTTTTCAGAATACTTGTTACTGGTAATTTTTTTAATGTAACAGCAGGGGGATCACAGGCTTCATTTTCTCAAGCTAGGCTCATAGTTCACGAAGATGAGACACTGTTTAAGGTATTAAATGTTTCCTTGGAAGTTAACTGTGGGTTCCTGTGACACTCCAAGGACCTTCCAGGCCACATCTCTATATGCCTTTGTAGTATATGAATGCTGCCATTAGCAAGAATGTTCATTATGTACTTCTTTTATCCTGTAGTTATTAAAAGCTCTATTAGCTTGATTTAAAAATTGAGAGCTTGCTAATTCTTGGTGTAGCTGGGCCTGAAGAGAAGGTGTCCAAGTTTTGACTTGTGTAAGGTTGTTTTGCAATGCAGCCCAGTAAAACTAGGCAGAGGGGGAAATCCAACTCAATTCTAGCATTTTAGCAGATTAACAGGTTTTGTTTGGATGGGACGTCTTATTTTTATGCATCTTTAAACAGTACTAGTTTCTTCTGAAATATATCATTTTGAATGTGCAATGCTGGAATCAGTAGAGATGCTTAAGGTGAGACTGGCCTTAGTATTCAAGAAGGAAAAGTATTAGAGCTAAAACTTCTGTGAGAGGAAAAATGTTACTTTTGGCAAGGTTACCTTATTACTAGTTTACTTTCTGCTTTCCTACTTTAAAGCCTCCCCAACAACAACAACAACCCCCAAACCAACCAGACAAAAAAACCCCAGACAAAAACCACACACCACAACCTCTTCTCTTTTCTGCCCCCTCCTCCCCCCGCCTTGTGGCAGTTACGTTGCAACTGCTGTCACTGTCAGTCAGATGTACTTTGCCTCTCTTTCCTCAGTAAAGTAACTTAATGGCCAGTTCAAACAGGTAACTCCTTTGGAAGCATTATTGTTGAAGGAAAAATAGGGACAGCTGTATCTAACCTTTGATGATGGTATTTCAGATAATGGTAGAGGTGGTAATCGGCTAAACAGATCATCTATGATACTGGATTAGATGTGGCATATATTTCTTCTTGGTAAGATGGATACTTGGTGTAAATGGAGAGGAGAAAGAGGAATATTGGGGATGTGAGTGTGAGCATGAGGGAGATAGTTTAAGAATATGAAGATGAGGGGGTAATGAAGGAATACAAGATAGGTAATCTAGTCAGAAGCCAAATTTCACTGGATGTGGTGTTCTGGGAAATCGACTGCTTATAAAGGTCCAAGACTCTAGGTTAAGCTAACTGTTGTTATGAAACTATACTTTCAAGTCTCAAGGGCTTAAGGGATTTCATAGCCTAAAATAAAATGGGAAAATCTGTGAGCGTTGGTTTCTTTTTTCTTTTATAGCAACAGATGCAGATTTCGTCATCTTGTTTAAACAAAGGATATGCATATTCAGGCTCTCAGCATAGGCTGTGGAATAGCCTGCTGTGATAGCCAAAGTAAGGAAAAATACTTGGGTTTTTTTTTTGGTGTGATATCTCTGGCCTTTCTGTCATCTTCTCTCCCCTCCTGTTCACATTACACAAAATTGGTTTCAAGAAATACATTTTCCCATTTGCATACCTTAATGGAAGATGCAGCAAAGCTAGGAATCACTTAATGTAGTTTAATAAGATGATCTAAGAGTCAAATGTAAACTCGTGTGGTGGTTTTTTGTTGTTTTGGGGAGGTTTGTTGTGGTGTGTGGGTTTTTGGTGGGATTTTTTTTTTTTTGTTGTTGTGTGTGGGTTTTTTTGGTTTTGGTTGTTTTTTTTCCAGTTGTGTTTTTTTTTTTGTTTGTTTGTTTGTTTTTGTTTCGTTTTGTTTTTTCCCTGCAGACAGACTGAATACAAACTTGACAGCCCAGTGAGTGGATTTTGCTTTGGTTAGACTCTTTGGCGTGTGTTCATAAGAGATTGTCTCTGGAATCTCTTGTATATACAACTCTCCCATCCTCTTAGAACTTGTGTAATATAAGTACAAAACATGATTCTTGTCTGAAAAAGTATCCAGTGATATGTCTGATTTGCAGAGTTCTTCAGAAGTTTGAGAATTCAGAAGAGAGCAGTATGATTTCCAGTGGTTGGGATGAAAAATCTGAAAACTTACTTGCATAGTTCTGATCAGAGAAATGCGCTTGCATTATTTTCTTTTAAGCTTCTCCATTTGCTTTTCCTTCCAGAAAAAAATAAATCCATGCATATGTAATTAAACCAGGAATCGGAGTAGGTGAGTTTCCTCAGCAGGAGGTGCAGATAATTTGACAACTTGTTTGTCCTGACTACAGCTTTATTTTCAGAAGGTGTAAGCAATTAGCTGTGTTGATTTAGCTGTATACTTGGTATCAATACCCTGCACTGTCCTTACAGAGTGATCAGTGTCACACTGAGTGCTGCATGGTACAATCTATCTAAGACGGTTCTGTAACACCAAGCCCAGGGGGGACTTAGCAGCATGAGCAGCAGTTTGCTTTTGACAGCAGAATGTCCTTGTTACTATTGATTGGGTTACTCAGTGAAGTGAAAAAACATTGATCCAGCTTTAAACTGGTAGTTATATGATAATCCTGGAGATGAATGAGTATCAAGTGAAGTATTGCTGGGGGAAGGTGGCACGGGAGGAATCCAATACTGTTTTTTTGTGTAGCTAGTAACAGGCTAATGATACTTTTAAAAATAGATGGCTTATGATATAGATCTGCACTAAATTAAATGCAACTAATAAATATGAAACAGATCTTTCTGTACAACAGATGTAAATAGTGGTAAAAGGACATATGTCTTGTCTCTCTAATTCCCCAAATAATTCTCTGTGTGCGTGTCTAGTCTGGGGCACTGTAAGTAATGCTGCTATCTTGACTGGTTATGTAGAGTGGGAGGGAGGGGGTTACTCTTTCAGTATTTTCATGTCTGATTGGTGGTTATGTTTGATGCTGAGCTGCTCTGAAATAACATGTATATGTTTTGCAGCCACTGTCAGTTGATTCATATTAAGTCACATCTCCCTGTCTCCAGGGACATTCTTCATTTCCTTTTCTGAAATTAAGAATCTTGGGATAGTGGGGTATGGAAGCTTGGGATATTGGAGACTGGAATATTAACTATGAGCTGACTCTTCCTACACTTGATATCCTGGATGAATGAGTTGGCATTGATGGTGTTAATGTTTTCTGGGATTCAGATACGTTTGGACTTTTGCTCTCTCATCTCTGGGGTGGATGCTCTTACACAGCTCACTTAAAGAATGGACAGGCATCATGAATATGGGATAGGAGGACTCTCTTCCCCAGTCAGTATTTGATAAAATGTCAGTTAAGGGGAGGACTGAATGCCACTGTTTCATTACTTAGTCTATGTTTGCTGCAGTAGTTGCGAATGAATGCACCTCTGTATTCCTGGCTACCAGAGTGTTGCTGGTGCTTGTTCAGTGTGGGATCCAACATGATTTAGGTTTATGAGGGGTAACAGCGTCTCAAAATGTTGTGCTTGCAACAGTGTACTCTTGACTCTTGGTTATCACTACAGCTCACCAGTTTCTAGTTTTGTGGTACTAAGGGGTAGGGTTCTGGGGGTTTTTCTTTTTCTATCTCTGTAAAGCTGCAGTTTTGCACACACTTTAGAGACAGCACAGAAAGATGCTATGTGGAGATCTTAATTTCTTTGCTCAGTGTGGTCCATAGAGCCTTCTCTGAATAAGTGTGCAAACTGTAATTTACACTAAGAAATCATACTGGCAGAAAAGACTGCAGGTCAGACTTTTAGAAATGCTGAAATTCATCCTTCTTTCCTGTCTACGTTTGCCTTTCCAATCCCCCTAAAAGATTATAGTCTCTGAAGTGCTTAAATTGTCTTTGTGCGTAAGCTTTGGAGATTGTGAAGTAATTTTGAAGCAAACTGAGTTATAGTGTGGTTTTTTTAAAAAAACAAAACCAATCAAACAGAAGATCCCACCTCACACAGTAAATTTCTCAAACAAAATAGTCAGCTAGTGGTGGGATATTTTTTTCTTGTTGTTGATTTGGGGTAGGGGTTGCTTCGAGACATAACAAGTCCAAATTCTGTCTTACAGGTATGTTGCAGTCTTGGATTTTTCAGCATTGTAACTTAATTTGGGCAGGTTATGTTAGAGATAAATTTACACAACTGGTGAAGAATCCTTTGTCCCAGCTTGTATTTGGTTTCTTCAAAAATTCAAGTGATTCTTAGTGCAGGAGATCTGATAGGTATTACAGTGCAACTGAGAGAAGCTGTCACAATGCTCAAGCTAAAAGTTGGGGAAGAAGTTTTGATCTGAGCAGTTAAAAGCGGTTTGATTCTGGTCTATGTTCTATTTCAGTGGCTTATTTGGAAACCAGATGACTTTTGTATTATGTGTTTCAGCATGTATTGTCATAAACCAGTTACTATTCCTCTGATAAATCCAGCAAAACTATGGAAAACCTGGAGTCACTCCAGATGTTAGTATAGTAAAATCCAGTGGAAACCAAAACCTACCAGGCTTCTCTTCTGGATAGAAATGGGATGGAAGAAGGAGGGGAGACTGCAAACTGCAGCGTACAATGTTGTAGTACAATAGGCTACTGAAACAGATCTTGGTCATACCAATTCTATTGGCTGCTGGAGAAAAGGGATTTGAATGTAATCAGCTGGACCACGCCAGGGACTTGCTGCATCAACTGAATTGCTTGCCAGAATTTAGCAGTAGGGTATGAGCACTAACCTGGTTTAGTTGCATAAGATAATTGTGTTCTGTCTCGGCATGTCATTGCTCTTTTTACCTTACTGAAATTAGTTACCAGTAGGGATGACCAGAACAAAGAAACTCCTCAACTATCTATTGCGTTTCCTAATAGGATTATAATCTCAATGCTTTAATTGAAACTTTTCATTTACAGAAGATGAACTTGGTTTTGACAGCAAAATGAAATCGGGAAGAGAAGTAGGTCTAGAAAAGAGCTGATTGAAAGCACTGTAGTCTAATATACTGTACGTTTACTGGGGTTCTTGGAGCATTTCTTCATAAAAAGTAGCTTTGCAGTTATTCTTATGTTCAATTTTTAGACACTTGATTATAAATATGAAAGGTCTTAGGTTTTACTGCAGCGGTTATATCCAGAACCAGGGTACATATTAACTCAGTCCCATATTTTCACATTTGACATCATCTGCTTTTTTGTGTCCTACCAAGATTATGTCTGTTATTTGTCTGTTTACAAAAATATCCCCTCCCAATAATCATAAAATTTTAATAGTACGAGTATGTTTTTAGTGTGGTCTTGCATTACTTCCTGACCAATGTTTAAGTATAATGAGTAATAAAGAAACAAAAGTCAATGATAGCTAATCAGTGGTTACACTCATTTTACTACTTTAAATATGCTTACCTCTTCCAGAAGGCGTTGTAGTAACTATGGGTATGACCTTTTCCAAATACAGATGTTCTTTATAAGCCAAAGCATTGAACATGGCTCATACTATCACTTCTGGTTGTTTTGTTGGGGGTTTTTTTTTTTTTTTTGGTGCTCCCCCCTGCAATTTACTACTAAGTACGATCATTTGTTGATCTCATGTTATTCTTACCCTACAGTCATGCTTTGCACACTTCTTGCGATTGGATGATTATGTACTTAACTGAGAAGCTAGAAATGGCAAATCAGTTTTAAGCGTTTGGCTGTAGTTGCCCTTGGTATCAAAATTGTGATGATATTGCAACAGAAGCTGGTTGCATCAGTTGCATCATCTGTTTTACATGCAGAATTTAAGTGTATATACCTGTGTCCACCTTTGCCCTCTCCTCCCCCGCCTCCCTGCTAATTTGAATATAAATCAGTTCTGTTGCCCATGTTGTGTATTTTCTTGTTCCAGAACAATTCATTGTATGTAGTTGTGGGATTTAGAGTAATGTTATATTAGATCAATTTTGACTAAGTTAAGCCTGCGCATTCACAGAATTTGTTCAGCTGATTTATTTCTAGCATCATTAAGTATTGTAACTTGTGATTAGATTGTAGTGGTAAGAGTTTGCAGCTTTGGCACACTGTTCCTTCTGCAGAGCTACAAATGAAGAATTATTGGGAAAAATGGAGGCAATACACACAAGATTTTATTTGAACTTTTTACGGTTTTCCTTCTTGAGAGGAGTTGGGTAGAATATTTAGAAGGAAGTACTAATGCACTTAAACTCAACGTTTATTATGCATACTTCATAATGTAAATTTATAGAAAAAACCTTTTCTATAATCTCGGTTTTGGAGAAGGTCCTTTTACGGAATGGGGGTGTGTGTGTGTGTGTGTGTTAGAGCTGCATGCCGTTTTTAAACGGTTTCAATGGCAAGTGTATTTTCAAAAACATGTCTGATGGACTGAAGACTACTATACGTGTTTTTTGCTATACAGAAATGCTTTTTCTAGCATTAATTACTTCACTTGCTGAAGTAGCATAAGCCACACTTGAGTACTTCTGTCCACATAAACGATTTATGCTGAAATGATGTGTCACTGTAGGTGACAAATGCTGCATGACTTTTGAGCCCAGGAACCTCTTTTGGGAACACAGGGAAATTCTCTTTTCCCTTGACATGGTGAAAACTGAAACTTGGGATTTCTGGTGTCCCTACCGTCCTCCATAAAAACCAAGACTGAATATTTTCATGTGTTTTTCTTTATGGACTACACAGTCCATGCAGTTTTTATACTTACTTAATAGGCAGCTATTCTTACAAGTAAGTGGAAGGGTTTGGTTGTCAATGATCAATTTTCAAACTGTAATAGGGCATCTCCCTTAGTTATTCCTGACATATCTGAATGAGTGGAAGGGTCACTTTAAGAAAGGTGTTAATATAATTTGCTGTAAAAAAAAAAAATAAAAATAAAAATAAAAAAGGTGGGATAATCTGAAACTATGAATAGCATATTACTTTGTGGTTATGTTGTCTTAAGAACAGAATTGCTTTAGAATCACTTTAATAAAATACTAAACTAAGGAAATAGTGAAGTTTCTTCAGAGAAATTATGTTTGCTTTGAGCTCTGAGTAGATTGAGTACAGATGAATGTGTGTTCTCTAACTGCTAAATTACAGCATGGAATGAAGTCTAACAATCAGTTCTAATCTGCTTTATATTGTAGGTGTCTCAAAAACTCTTCACTCTAACAGTTACTGCATAGTCTCCTCACTTGTGTCTCCTGTATACTCAGGGGTTTGGGTTGGGGAGGTTCCCTCTGTCTCTGTAAACTTGTAATCTTGAAGCTGAGAAGTTCTCTTCTGAGAACAAATTAGCATTAACTTACTATATTACTTTTGCAGAGCGGACACCTCTTGACTAAAACTGTTCTGTAGGCTTATTTCTCTTCTCCCCTACCCCCCTTATATATCATTTAGGGCATACCTGTCTCTGCTGACCGTGACACATTGACACTCTGTGTGTGCAGAACTACAGTCCAGCTGCATATTCAGCCCCAGTTCAAGGGGAGGGTTAGAGCTCTTAGGGATTCTCTTTGCTAGTATTTCAGTATTGCTGGTATTTCAGTGTTACTGGAAGGGGAAAGAACAGTCCTTAAGTTCTGTAAGCAGCACTCTTTCTAGTCTTTATTCTTAATTAAGCAATGATACTATAGTTAGCTATCCAAAGACAGTGTAAAGGGAGTCAAATCACAGGTCCAAACCAGAAGCTTATTCTCTTCATTGAATTAGTATTCTAGCAGCTGTTTCTACCTTAATTCAGATGCTTTCAAATAAATGGGACTGTGATATCCATTGCTGTGTTTCCCTATTGTCTGACTTGCAGTCAATTTATTTCTTTAGTGTAAATTTGTCTCCTTCTCTGGATACACCATAGGAGTTCTTTGTACTTCCTTACAGAGATAATTCAAAAGAGGTATTCTGGGGAAAAAACAGTGAACATAATAAGTAATGGTTTCAGGAGGCTGTGAAGATTTGTATGGGGAATACCTTTTGCCTAAGCTGATGGCTTCAGTGTTCTGTTCAACTTCCACTCCGTCTTTCCCCTCCAAGCAGTGCAAATGCTCTAGAGGATGCTGCGTCAGCAGATTCTACAAATTCTGATGAGGAGGGCAGACATCTTAAGGTCTTGATTTTCTTCCTAGAAAGCAGTGTGGGAGTAATACTGCATGATTAGCTATGATTATGGGCAGGAGAATAGCCTTTTCTCCAAGGAAATAGAAGTCTCAGAATGTAGAAGATGATTCTTGCAGTATCTTTTCTCTTGCTGTTATAATGGAGAAGATGACAAAATGCAAAAAAAGTAACAAATATGGATTTGCCAGATGTCCTAACTTTTCTACTCCTTTCTGTCCTGTGGGTATTACCTGTACTTGCTGTGAAGAAGTAGATGGTGGTTTTTCTGTGGGGTGTGTGTGGTTTTTAATTTTTTAATTTTGAAGAGATACAGATCTTAAAGCAGAAATCTAAAATGTTTTTGTGTTTAAAATTCAGTATTTATGAAACCATATGTAGTTGTATCCATTTTGCCTTTTCCCTGTTATCCATAAGACAACAGTCAATATTATGAATGCATGAAAGATCTCATAATTAATGTTGTTTTTGGGGGATGTTACAGTGTAACTTGTTTCCCCTGAGCTTCTGGGACAGAGATGTTAGGAAACACAGAATCACAGTATTAGCAGCACATTTGGCTTCTAGCTGCTGTTGTCTGTACTGGTGGCTTCTGATATGGAGATGTTCTTTGCCTTATTTTTGTTGTGGCAAGGGGTGTGGCATATAATATGTAACAAAGTTATTAGTTCTTAGCACACTTTGAACAATAAACTTTTATTTCAGTGAATAATTGTCAGACTTACAGTTGTGCTTATATGAATGTAGAATCACTAAATTGCAATGATATAATTAAAAGGCGTGTAGATCTGCAGGTTGTGTGGACTGTTGCTGATAGAGGATTTGAAGAAAGATCTTTTGAGAGTCTTTTTTCTAACAGTAGAAATTCCTGACTTTTACAGAGTGAGGTGAGTTTGGTGTGCTTGGGTATGTTTTTTTACTCTATTGTCACCAGGAGAGGTGGGACTGTTACCCTGCTGCAAAAGCAGAAGCTAGAGACACTGCAGTAATGGTGTTCTTTGTGAGTGTATTTTAGCTGTATTTGTATCAATTCATTGATGGACAGGTGGAGGAGGAGGGAAGAGAGAAGAAGGGAGTTGTGTTTAGTAGTCAGTAGCAGCAGAACCACAATCCATTAATTTCCCAGCAGAAGGGAAGGAGTTGCTGTCCCTAAGAATTTAGTGTGTAGCGGAGAAATTGCTAAGAAACCTCTGTTACCACAACCTCATTACCTTTGCCAGACAGCAGGAGTGATAACTATTATCTTACCGATATCTTACAAGTGCAAATTTGTTTTCTCAGGTATACTGAAACTTAAAAAGCATTTAAGAGGATTAGACTGTATAAGCCAATGTCACAAACTACTCATGACTTTTCTTTTGAGGAAAATCCTCCTCACCATATATTATTTTATTTGTTATTATACATTTGTGTTCTTACTAAACAAACTCAGTCTGAAACCTGTACTGAGTGGCCAGTAACATTTTAAGTGTTCTGTCTGTAAGACAAATAGTATTTGTTGTGATGTGTAAAAGTACTTGTCCTTCCTGCCTGCTCTCAACTCCTTTGGTGAATTGCGGAGTTCTTGCTACAGTGCATCAGAACCTGGCAGTTGTTGTGTGCAGCTATGAAGCCTCCCAGCCAGCACCAAGGAATGGTGCTGTCCTCTTTGTGTAATCAAAGATACTGAATATGAAATGTAACATCTATACAGATGTCCTAAATAACTGGAAAAGTGCCCTCTTCCACCACCCCCTTCTCCCCTTTCTAATGGAAAAAAGCAAACTGGTCACTGTATAAATGTATGTATTAATACATTTAGCTGTTTGATAGATTTTACATTGTGGGGGTTTTGTGTGTCATAGAGAAGAGTCTCACATTTGCCTGTCTGTGTTGTGGCACGTGTAATAAGGTATCTGCTGTAAACTCTTAGAGGAGTTGAAATTAATGCTTCTAGAGTATCAGTTTGACACCCTGTCTCTCTCCCCCCCTCCCCCCCCTTTTTTCTTTTCCCCCTCTACCCCCCCAAACTCTTCTGTCTGCCTTTGTGGTCATTATTTTATCAGTTAGAATTTTGGCCATTTGGGGCTTGAATGCGTTATCAGAGGGGCCTACCGGGGGGATTAAAAATGTTGCCAGGAAAAATTTATTTCTTTATATCTGGTTTTCTTTGTGTATGTTTTTAACATATAATCTGACTTAATCACATTAAGTTATTGGTAGGTTGGAATCTGAGATTCTCTTGCTGAAATATACAAGTGATCTGTGCTTGATCTGAGTACTGATAGATCTGAGAAATAATCATGCTGTTATGTAAGATCAGGAATCTCCTCCTAAAAAGTGCCATAGAATAACTTGGATGATCTAGGTTTGTGTTTCTGAAGTTCTCTCAAGCTTCATTTTAAGAAATAGTTTGTCGTTAAAAAAAGTAAGATTAGGGTGAAAAGGCATTTTGGTTGGTGGGTTCACTTAATTAATGTACTTTGGTTTTTAAGCTTTGCTATGTTTTGAGTAATAAAATTATACAGGGGTTTTTTTTACTATGTTAATACTTTCCACTTCTTCCTCCCCTTCTTCCTCTCGTCATGTTTTGTCATTGTCATCTCTCTTTAAGTGTAGATTTATTTCTCATACAAATTGTTGTTTTCTTTGGCAGGAGCTACAAGCAAGTCTGTGTGAAATTATGTAATGTCTGAAAAGTTACATTCATGATTAATTTAGCCTATCCTGAATTTTGGTGTGTGTGGAATATCTAGATCATACTTTTTATTTATTTGGCTATGGTAGAAGGTACTCTAGCCAGATCAAGTAACTTCAGGGTGCTTTGTATTAACTATTCTATACATTACTTGATTCCATTTGGAACATGAAATTTATGTCTCTTTTATTGGTCAGTTAATGCGAACCTTGCATTTTGGGTTCAAATAAATTTAAAGGGAACTAACTTGGGCTGCAGGTATGCCTTATTTCCCGAACAGTAAAATTTATAGTTGTTTGCTTAAAGCTGAGCCCCCTTTAAATGGCATATTAAAAAAAAATTTTACCAGAAGTTTAAAAACTGGGGGAATGATATGTTATAGCTGAACTGCATTGATGGCAGTGGCACAGCTCTTAGGTGGCAGTGGAGTCAAGATCTCTTCCAGAATCTTAAGTCTGGAGAGGACCAAGTTCCTTTTTTTTTTTTTTTTCTTTTTTTGTTTGTTTTGTTTTTGTTTTAATTTTTGTTGTTGTTGTTTGGTTTTGTGTGTTTGTTGTTTGCCTTTATTTGGGTTTTTTTGTTTGTTTTTGTTTATTTTCAAGAAATCTATCCAGTACAGTTAAATTGTGTTCTAAAAATTCCAAGGTGTAGATGTTGACTCTTTCAGATGTTGACATGGTTAGCAAGACTTCTTGTCAGTAATGAAAGCTTTTAGGTTATTTCTTCTCTGCTTTGGGTTAGTTTTCAAAACCTTTTCTACCCTCTTTAAATATCGTGATTTGCATCACTTTGTTGATACTTCACAAATGTTTTCCCAAGACTGAGGGAGATACTGTGCTCGTCCTAAATGTAATTACTCATTTCAGATAACTTTGCAGGTAAACACAACGTGTATTTTTTCTGTTTTCACTGAATTGATGGCATTCTTTCTTGCGTTACAAACATAGATGCTTAGTTGTAAGAGTTTTAAATACTTGAGAGTTAAGCCACCAAGAACAACACCTGTAAATAGTTCTTGGATTTAGACTTTTAAGAAATAGCAGAATAACCAATCTTCTTGTTCTTGTCTCGAGATCTGCTGTCTGCTTCCTACTTCTGATTGGTTACAGGAGATGCTTTTCTCACTAGCCTGCAAGGGAGCCTAAAATAGCTAGAGTCTGTAGGGATCAGAATTGCAGGCTTCCTTCAAGAGATCAAGGTCAGAATTTTGTTGTGTTTATCTGCTGGTGCTAAAACAGCTGAACAGTGAGTACATGAAGTGAAAAATTGAACTACTTGTTTACTTGTTCGTTTGCCTTACAGGTTAATCCAGTCCTAAAGACTGTTCAGAGTAGCTCTTGCCATGCTGCATCTCTTTTTTTCATTGGGTTTTCACATTTTCTCCTGTATGTGAAGGAGTAGGCAAGGGAAAAATCTCTGCACAGAGAATATTCTCAGGTAGATTCCTGCAGTACATCTTACCCTGAGTTTGTCAGTGTGTCTTGTCCTAGACATGCTCTGCATTCATTTGGAATTAGAACAAAGGAAGTGTTTTTGTGGTGGCACTGCACAAGAAAATTGCAGTGGAAGTAGTTTATTACAGATAAGACTTGTGTTTTAATGGGCAGTGGCTCTTAACTGTGGATGATGATATAGGTACAGGTTATTTCATTACTTAGTTCTGTTACTGAATGGAAGTCAACAGGAATAGCTTCCTGTTAAATAGTCCTGTCAGTGTTGGAGAGAGGTTCGTGCTAGAAGACTTCAGTTTCAAACTTGAGCATGGTCTAGTAGTATTGTTAGATAGATTTGCTAAGTGATGATTTTTAATACTTTTTTTCCTTTGATTATGCCTTTTTGTTGGAGTGGAATTTGCTTACCACCTTCTGTAGGCTATCAGCAATACAGTTGCCTTCCTGATCAGAGCATAACTATCTTGAAGGACTGTTTAAAAATCCCTCACAAAATTAGAGGAAGCAAGCTGCTATATGAATAAACTTTGCTATGACCCTTCTCCTATGCTTTTTTTTCTGTTGTGTGAGTTCTGATGCTAGGACTAGTGCACTTTCCCTGAGTAGATATGCAATTTAATATTATTGGTAGAACAGAGAATGGCTTCTTGGACTTCATGCCTTTAGTTCAGTACTACAGACTTTGAAATAATGTAGAAGATAGATTAAACCTGGGGTTTGGGAGCCTGACTAGACTTGGTTCTAGAACCAAGCGATACAAATCCCCACCCCTCCAGCTGTAATAGTTGAAGGCAAATCTCAAGCCTGTTTCCTTCAAGAGATTTTCATTTAACTTTATTTAATAGGCCTACTTGGAAGCCTCTGTAAGAAAAGCTGATCCTCTGTGAAATACTTACTGGTTTGGTTCTGAGCTGTTTGAGCTCTGGCTTACATAGCATGGCTAGTTAACAGTGCTTTATTATATTCTAATGGAGATAACTTTACTGTATTTGTCATACAAGCTACAGTGATCTGGGTTTTTAATTAAAAATTACATTTTGATGGGGGGGTTGTAATTTCTTCACAGTATGTCAATATTGAACATTACCTATGCATATAAAGGAACAGGGACTAATAGAGCCATCTGTTTCATTTGTTTGAAATGCCAGCCTCTTGAGTAACTCCTTTGAGTATGGGGCTACTTTGCCTGTTCACCTTTATTATTCTTCTGTCAGGGATTTCAGCACTTGATCAAGTAAAAAACTGCTATTCTCTTAGGTCTTGTAAAAATACACTGTGTATACTTAACAGACCTGGCAGATTTTCAATGGCATTGTGTTGTAGGTGATGGCTTGTAAAGGTAAATGCCTGCAAGTGATTTCAATGTCTTCGGTGCTGAATAAACTGCTTTTCTTCTCTTGAGAATAAAGTTCAGTTCTTGTTTAGGGAACAAAAAAATTTAAACTGTTAGAATTTAATCAGCCATTTGTTCAGCTTTCTTCCTCTTCAGAAAGGAGTCCAGGAATGACTTCAATAAAAATCTATTTATTTATTTTAAAATGCTTTTTTAGTTTCATTGCTCTGGAGCTCACCTTGTACAGTAGTATCTTAGTGCCAGTGTTGGGGTTTTTTTGTGTTTACCAAATGGAAACCAGTGACTCGGCAACAGAAATGCTGGTGGCCTAACTGCTGTTACCTGTGGCCCATAGGAATACAGGTGTTTAGCTATGTTAGTTCTCTACTACTTGGGCCTCAGTAGGAGAATTGGCTGTGTTATGTTTACAGTGACATTATTTGTATTACATCTGCTCTTACTGTTTGAGCAGAAAGGGTGTGAAGTTATATGCAACTGTTAAAACTAAATCCTTAATTAAAAAAAAAAAACACCCAAAATACAGCTCTATTTAAAGTGTTCATTTCGTAATCACATCAGTGGAAGAAATCTGAAGAAACAGTTCTGTTTAATCCCACATTGGGTTGTGGAATTTGCAGCCTTAATTTTGCTGTGGTTCCAATATTCTTCCCTTCAGGTATGTGAGACAAGTAGGCAGCATATTTCTTGACTTTGTGTGGAAATTCAGCTGCTTCATGTTGAAGTAGAACAGGGCTCTGCTTGTTTTATTCAAAATTGTATTTCAAACAGTAGCCCAGTCTCATAAAGCCCTACTTCTGTATTTAGTATAGCACTACTCAGATCTAGAGAGTGCTGACAGTAAACTTGGCCCAATGAGTAAACTAAATAAAATATGCATATGACCAATTTAATATGCAATTAAACATTTTCCCTGAGCAATTACCATTGAGACAGCTAATAATTATCCTGTGCCATACTGCTAACTTATTACACATGTTTGTGTAGTATGACTTTGGTAATAAGTTATGAATAAAAAAAACGCATATATGCAAACATTTAAATAAACATAATATTATGGCAGTGAAGTGTGTGCTTTTCCATACGGGAGTTTATTTAATCTGCTTAAAATCAATACTTTTCCCCAAAGAATGTAACAGTTGTCATGCCTGTGGGATGTGAATTGCACCTCTACTTACTTGCTTGCGATTACGTGTGTCATCTGCTTCATCCTAGTTGCATTGCAGTAACAGGTAGAGTTTGGAGTTAGGAAATGCAGTCCCATTCAAACAATTGTATGTGCGACAAGAAACAATGGATTCTATGCCATAAAGTTTGGAAATCTAAGCATATGAAGAAGTCGAGATCTATGAAGAAAATAGGAAAATAAAAATCAAGTGATGAGCAGGATTATAGAAAGCTAGATATGTAATTTGAGTGTACCTCTGAATGAATACCTGGAAGTGTACTTAGAGGTGAGTTTCTTGAAAGGGTTACATAGTAATGGTGTGGATCATGTGTGCTTTTTATTTACATGTTGTCAAACACAATGGATGACATTGTGGTTGATAGCATAGAAGATGAGGTCATGATGAGGATGATAATGATAAGCAGTTGTTTTAAGACTTAAGTGCATTCTGTATGTGCAAAATAGAGTGCATGGCAAATAACAGAAATGATATGATCATGTAGGGCATCTAGGTGGATCTAAAGGGTTGAGTTTTGAGGGAGGTATGAAGAGTGAAAACTTTTTACTTTGGAAAAAGAAGAATTTGAGCTACATAAAAAGTAAAGGTATCATTTGGTAGATGACCTCATGCTTTGACTAATGATTGCTATGTGAGGAGGTAGAATCTGCTTGGTTGGATCTGCAGTAGTGATTTCACTTCGATCTGTGGGAGTCAGTGGACTACTTTGGAGAGGGAAAAGCGAGCCTATTACTGGTACACGTGAGGTGGTTCTGTGTGCCAGATTGAAGAGCTTAATTACCAAAAAAAAAAAAAATCCTTTGGGTAAGTGTGAAGACATCAGTTTTTTGGTTGTTTTTTTTTTTTTTTTTTTTTTTACATCTTGTGTGTAAAGAAAATGAATCTGAGTTATTTTTATATGAAAGCTAACTAAAAAATACATTTTGAATTAATTTTGCACAGGTATGTTGCAGAAGGTGAAAGAAGGGAACAAACCCAGTAGTAGCTGAATGTGGAATTGGGGAGCATTGTTTACATGCAGTACTGATGGTGCATGGTCTTTTCAGTCTCATCTGTTTGATAGAGACAACTTATAAATGTGTATTCCTGAAGAGAATATACTGCTACAGGTATCGATAACATAGCTGAAAAGTACAAAAATGACTTCACTTACCCCGCCTTGGTCTTTTCACTTCAAAACCACTGAAGAGACAATTTTGAGAAGTCTGAAGACTACTTGGCCCAAGGCTAGAGTTGCACAATGTAAGTCATGGACATCAGAATTACAGGAAGACAACTAAAAAATGGTAGTGTATATAGGATATATTTACAGCTTGAGATCTTTATAACCTGGCTGGTAAGCAAAAGTACCCCTTAGTGGCAGGATCTGTAGTTGGGCTCTCATCTCACGGCAGAGAACGCAGAAGAGGGGACTACAGATGACCTTCTTCATAGCCCAGTTATATTAATAGCCTTGATTACAGGACTTCTTTTATTGTTTAAAAAACACTTTTACTACTACAGTGGAAAGGTGAATACATTTTTTAATTGTTTAGTCCCTGGTGCAGAACCAAAGTGGGAAACCCACACATGAAATAAAAAAATCCCTCGCATTCAGGAGAGAAGAGCCTTCCTTCTGCTATAAGTGCTGCCATAGGAATTGGCAAAAGACCACAGAAAGCTATAGTAAGTAAAGTGTCTGAGTTTAGTAATTTTTGAAATCATAGCAGGGCCTACATATATCCGAAATGTTGGCCTTAGGCTTTCAACAGTAATCTTGTGTGTCTATTAAACTTGGATTATGGTTTGAAAGCCTCCTCTCTGTAAGTGTAGAGGCTTTAGATTGATTCTGTTAGAAATGAAAGCTGATCCTCCAGAGGACCGGGACATTTATCCATCTCCAGGAGATGTATCTTGTGCTCTGGGTGATGGTTTTTCACAATTTTCAGTGGATATAAACGGCAGACAAAACATGAATGGAGGCTGGCTTATGTGAAGCTAATTAAGAGGACTGGGGCAAATGAACAAAACTCTAGAAAGGTACATGTGTGTGTTTCTGTGTGGGTTTTGTGGCTTTTTTGATCAGGGTTTCGTTTTCACTGCATGTTGAGCAGTATTCGCTCTGCAGAGCGCTAGTCTTAGTTGGTTTCTAGAATACAGTTGAAGCAACTTCAAGAAATTTAAATTAGTTTTGATTTTGTTTCTAATATTTTGTACTATTATATGAAACAAGAGAAGTCTAATTTGAAACAGAATTTGACTCTTACTGTCTTTTGAATATTGAAAGGAAAAGAGACTTTGGAGGCCTAAAGATGCATTCTGTTTTCTAAGCAGTAATGATTGCTAGCTCCCCTGTTCTAGGTTGTATTGTTTCCCAGTTTGGAAGAAGGAGCAGGAATATTCCTTTCAGTAATTTAAAAATGGAAACTCTTTTTAGGAAACTGTGTCATCTTTTCTTGGAACTGCCCTAGTGCTGTATTTTGCTTTGTGCTCTCTGAATGTATAGGTACTACCTTAAGGTTTGTAGCAGGCCTAGTGTTTTTACACTTCTGCAGTCATAGCCCATCAGCATGTGTTTACCATCATTGGAGTTAGTGTACTCTATACCGTGTGATACCAGTTTGGTGCTGTAGAGCTAACATGGGATCTACTGGATAGTTGCCATTAGGAAGTTGTTTTAAAAAAAATCAAAGTTCAGCTTACCTTATAATAATTAGTTCCTGAACCAGAACTTCTTTACTCACATAATGAGTGCAGTAAGGGGATTGCAGCTGAAAGTCCTCATAAGCACATCAAGGTGGTTTGTGAAAATGTAGATATTCTGAGAAAGCAAGCTTGCTGCTTCTGTCCTTCCTAAGCCTGTAAATACTTAAGTAATTGAGGTAGGGTAGAGACTGGGACCAGAACCATGGATCTGTACTGAAGGGTCATGGCAGTTTCCATTTTCAATAAAATTTGCCTCTCTTTCCTCTTAACCCTGAAATTAATTGCATGCTGTTCCTATTCTAGGATAATAGAGAACTAGTATTTGTGTATCATGCATAAAGATGTGTCTTCCAGCAGGTTGTCAGATGACATTGAGATGTTTCTGAAAAGGCACTGAGAGGCAGTTGCCAGTGTGAGCAGTTGAGGTTTGGGGTTTACTGCTTAAACTTAAATTTCTTTGGAATGTGTGAGAAACTTTTCATTTCTCTTAATGTGTGTGTAGCATTTAATGAGACTAGCACTTAAAACTGTAATTGTGTGTACACAGCTAATGCCTAACTGTTCTCAGACGATCTGTTTAAAGCCTCAGAGTGCTATAGCAATGCAAATAGTAACCTTGCTTTCAGTGGGATTTATAGTTGTGGGTAACTTTGCATACTCAAAAATAAGACTTTTCAGTGACGTTTTTGGGGGTGGGATGTTAGAACATGCTAAATGCTTTAGCAATTTCAGGGGAATCTGTAAATGCAGTCAGATGAGCATAGAAATTCCACAAGCACAGAAACTACGGGGGAGGGAGGAGAGGTTATTTTGGGCCAGCGTTTTGAGAGAAATACAGGAACAGAAGTCCAGGTCAATTTTTTACCAGGGATGTATTTTATGCAGTAGCAAAGCCTCTTGGTTTCTCAGAATAGCTAACTGTGGTTCATTAAAAAAATTAAAAAAACATTTGTTGGATGTGTAAATGACTTAAGTCTTTGCTTAAATATGGAAACTGCACTAGTTTAAATGCTAATACTGTGGTGTTATTTCTAAATTAGAATGATTTTGTGTGGACCAGTCTCAGGGCTTAGCAGTATATGTGAGGACTGTGAGAAAGCAGTAAGGATGGTGGGTCCTTAATGTGTCAGAACTTGTAAACTATGCTAAATAGTTGAAAATGATCATTTTTGGGGTGTGGGTTTTATGGTTTTGGTTTTGTTGTTGTTTTTGGGGGGGTTTTGGTTGGTTTGGTTTTTTGTGGTTTGTTTGTTTTTTGTTTTTTGGTTTTTTTTTTTTAAATGAAGTACAAAATGCTTCCTGCATGCACCAAAACCAGTGTTTTTCTTTATTCTATAGCTGTAGCCCAAATTTACTAAGCATAGTTTTTCTTGTTTTCTGAAGTGTCTGAAGTAATTATAATCAAAACTTGGTGTACACTCATCCATCTAATTTTTATTGAAAACTGTCTTAAGTGCTAGGATACACAATTATTGTCTAAAACTGTAAATGCCATGAAATGACATTTTGAGGGTGTGCTTATTCTAAAATAAAGATTGGGGGGTAGGGGAGGAGCCCAGACTTTTTCAGGGAGTATTGCTGCACCATCCAGTGCTCCAGTGACATCTTCAGTGCATAACTGAGTCCTTTCTTGTCTGTGGATATGGGGCTAGCATCCTTCTTAGGCCTGAAAACCTCACAGTATTCCTTAGGTAGCCCAAGGATTTTTTTCTTATTACTGCAGTAACCCAAATCTGGAAACACTAATCTCTGCTCTTTAATTCCCTCTTCTTTCTGCTCTGGCAGATGTTAAAGTTAGATGATATTTTAGATTCTTTATGGTGAATGATGTCACTCATGCATTTTCTCTTTTCCTTTGTTATGTGGGTGGTTGCTCTTCCTTCTACCCTGTACCAAATGCATGCAGGAGATGAGTTGTGATGCTGTCCTTCTCCACCTGACTTGCTGCTGTTAATGAAAGCAGTAAGAGTTCCAAAATCTTCAATTTCCCATCACTCAGGTTGAGGACATTTAGGCATACTGGGGTGAAGTTGTTAATGGATTTGTATTGCTGTCATGAAAGGCTGTTGCTTTGAAACTAGACCCGTCTGATGGTCTTTAATCTTTCTCACTAGATACTTAATGGCTGATACTTGAATACGATACTTATTCTGATAGTTCTGGTTTGGTTGTGAAGTATTTGTGCAGCATAAGAAAACATCACTCCACAGTATATATGGTATATCAGACTTGTTTTGGCAGTACTTGAGCTGCAGACCTTACGACTTACTTCATCGTTTTAATGCTTTTTTTTTTTTTTTTTTTTTTTTTTTTTAGGATGGTCGTTCATTTCTGAGTTCAGAGCAAGGGTTTATAAAATGTCTAAAGCAGAGGCACTGACTGGGGCCTGCTAAATAGACAGTGATACTCTTTTTTAGTAAGCCAGTCTCTTGAAAATGTACCTGCATAGCTTTTCTGGTTCATACAGTTTTTACGACAGTGTTCTGGTCAGCTGCTGTCAGTGGTTGTTTATAGGAATAACTTGTCACTGCAAAGGGAGAGGGGGATGCATTTGAGACATGCCTATTATGAATGTTAAAAATAATGCCTGGTTTAATGTTTGTATTCTAGAAGTAGCAGGATTAAATAGGTATCTCCTACCAATCTCTAATAATGAATTTGTCAGTGTAAGGTAATACAATCTGTTTAGAACTTGTATATACTTGAGAAATTTATATACTGTATTTGACAATATAATCCTTTCTTTCCTACTTACTGTAGGAAACTAAGAATGTAAACTTTAACAGGTGATCACAGTGTGTGCATCACAAGGGTTTCTGAGCCAGAATTACTGATGACAGTAAAATATCATGATATGATACTTGTTTTTAATGGTATTCAGAGAACAGATGGACTGCAGTGGTTGGACGTATGATGCTTTAAAGAATTTATCGACTATGACAGTTGGATGTCTGATGCCTAAATAGTTGTTCAATTTCTAGTAGGAGAGTAAACCAAAACACCAACCTGTTAACAGGCACTGAGTTGATGGTCTTTGCTCTGTAGTATATATAATTTTTAAAATAAAAAGGAAATAAAAATTCCTATTGCCTGACTGCTTTTTGTGAAGCTTCAGTTTCTGAACGCAACAGCGTGTTGGCATAAGGTAAGAATTCTCGCAAATTTGCTCTTAGTGCAGTTGGAAACAAAGTTATTTGAACAAGGCAGCCTTTTCAATTTGGATGTACAATTTCTAGTGGCCTACAAAACTAAACGCTTATCAAATTTGTAATTTACCTTGTTGCCCAAATTAAAGGAATGAAAAATTCTTCTCAGATTATTAGCTCTGTTGAAGAAATAATAGTATGTTACTGAATAAGTGGTTAGTCAGACCTATCTTTACTGGCAGAGCAGACTCCATAAAGTTTTTATAACACAATTACTAATGTGGTTCTTAAATATTAGTTAAAAGCTATTTTCCTTTTAAACTGAGGTTGCATAACAAGAAAAATACTACTAGTTCATCTGATATAAAATATTGCAGTGTTGAATAACTGGCCATACTAGTTCCTCTAAGACATGAAATGGAATTAACCTTCCTGGTGACTAATCATTGTTTTTCAGAAGATAATGTTGATTGCTATATTTATAGAAGAGACACTAGTGACTAGGAAAAGAGATAAAGGTAGGAGATGCAATTCTGCTTGGTTTATGTTCAGACCAAGTAAAAAAACTAAACCAACCCAAAAACCCCAATCCAGAGCCCACAAAGTTTATCCTAATTGAGACAGTTGTGAGCCAGAAATAATACTATCAATATCATAACATAAAAGGGTTGGAAAGGACCTTAAGATCATCTAGTTCCAACCCCCCTCCATAGGCAGTGATGCCTCACACTAGACCATGTTGCCCAAGGTTCTGTCCAATCTATGAATATAAGTTTGCTTTGACTGTGCAAGCTAAAGCAATGTGAAAAAAAAGTTTTGTTAACCATGCTGACAAGAATGTGTGTTTCTTACCTTTCTGTAGATCACAGATCAGACCTGGTAATACAGTTATTAATGTAAATGGCTTCAAAATATATACTGAAGCCTGTAAGTTTCTTAGAAACTTGAGCGTGAAGTGATAGGATTTGCAAGCTCTCCATTATTAGATTTGGTATGGGAACATTGGTCTCTGTAGCCCTGAACTGCCAACAACCTTTGTCCTTTATTTTACCTTCAGTTAAAAACAAAATAAAAAAAAAAGTGGTGTGTGTGAAATAGGAAAGTAAATGAATGTTGGCTAATGGCTATGTCTTTTTCTAGAGCAAGAAAAAAAATCTTGGAAGGATAAATGAGATTGTGGACCTGGTTTGAATGATATGTGATGTCTTGTACATTATTTATCTGAGCAAACCTTTCTGAAATGGCTAAAGCACTGTTATATCAAAGGGAAGGAGAATAGCATGGTTGCCAAGAGGAGATTTTTCCTGGATTCCCCTAAAAGAATAATCTTTCTTTTAAGATTATCTGTATTAAACTTTAAGTAGCAGTTAAGAAATGTCCACAAGATGCTGCAAGTGAACAGTTGTGTTTGGATGGTTATGGACTATTTTTCTGCTGCTGATTATTGGTGTAGTTTATTTTTTTTGTTAATACCATTTTGCTCCAAATACAAGTCTGTTTATAGTGATGTGACAGAAATGTTGCATTATATCTTTCTGGCAAGAATAGTAGGTAACTAATTTTCTTGTATATGTGTTGTTTTTAACTTGCAGTGAAAAATTCTGCAGGTAATTGGTATATCATTTCTACCTGTAGAATAACTGATCTCATTTAATGCTGTCCTGCCAAAACTGACAAAGAATGTAATTTTTTTTTTTTTTTTTTTTTTAAATCATGACTACATTGGAAGTCTGCCAGTTCTTGTAACTTCACTTATTTTTATCCAGGCAGCAATTTAGTATTTCCGCTATTTATAAAGTCCATAATGGAGATCTTAGTAAGACTAAGGAGTGCGGATGATGTTTGTTCCTGTGAGATCTAAGAAGGTAATATTGCAGTTCCCTTTTGTAGTTTATGGAAGAGAACAGACATCTCCATACTTATGAAAAGTCTTTGGCTCTGGTCATCTTTTATGTATATTCTTTGGGGTATGTAAGTATGTTAATATTCTGATAATTGGATTGTGGAGAGGTGAGCAATGAAAAGACCTTCTGAGGACTAAGCTTTCAGAAGCAGCACTGTGTCTCAGAGTTATGGAACCAGTTGTAGGCTAGGGTGAGGGTATGTTGTGTATCGAGTGCACCCTCAGTAAACCTGCAGATGACACCAAGCTGGGTGGGAGTGTTGATCTGCTGGAGGGTAGGAAGGCTCTGCAGAGGGATCTGGGCAGGCTGGATACATGGGCTGCAGCCAATTGTATGAGGCTTAACAAGGCAAAGCAAACTTAGGCCACAAACACCCTATGCAATGCTTCAGGCTTGAGAAGATTGGCTGAAAAGCTGCTTGATGGAAAAGGACCTTCGCAGGGAAGTGGTGGAATTGCCATACCTGGAAGTGTTCACAAACTGTATAGATGAGGCCCTTAGTGACATGGTTTATTAGTGGTCTTGGCAGTTCTGTCGTAATGATTTGGCTTGGTGATCTTAAAGGTCTTTTCCAACCTGGTTGGGTTCTATAATTGTATGTGTGTTCCTCCTTGATGGGTAGGTCAGGTTTACCTTGCTTGCATCAGTATTTTTTGGGGGATCTGTTGCTTGATTTTTAACATGATCCTAAAGCTCAGTGATATAAACCTAGTTTCAGTATTTCTGTATTGTGTTGAAGTATAAGAGCGTATCTACATGGAGCTGGTGCCTTCTCAAGAATACCCTTAAGCATTCTCCACTTCCCAGAACTGTAGTGGAATTCAGATCTGTAGGTCAAGTGAAGATCATTAGCTTTCAAAGTATTGTGGCATAGAGTGGAAATGTAAGAATTGAAGGTGAAAGCAACAAATAGTTGCTTTGATATATAGGACTAACAGCGTTGCTTGGCTAAATCTGGAAACTATGAATTTGCCGAATAAACTATTTTAATTTTTGAATCGTTGTAATGCTAGCTGCTAGAAGCCAGTCTGCAACCATACTCTATTATTTCAGTATCCCCCTTGAAGAAATAGTTGCATATAGCTTTGCTACAGATATTTTTTTTTACAGATACTTCTATGTAGGCATTAATACATGAATATTTTGGATGATACAGTTAAGTAGTTTCATTAAAACTCTAAAATTAGTGCAGAAGCTGCTTTGGGTTATTTGATCTCTGATAGTTTGTCACATAGCAGATTAGGAAGATGAGGAAGTAGATTTGTAGGTTTGTATTCTTGTCTTTCAGTTCTCTGTATTGCTGACAGACATGGAAAGATTTGTGTGGCTTTTTTTTTAATTTCAGTTGTATATCACAGCTGATGGCACTCATCACTGGAAAGAGAGAATGTTGAATCCAGTGCTTTTACTCTAAAATGATAGTTTCAGTGGGAGGTGTGAGTTGTATTGCATGGAAAAGTAATAAAATCTTACATTTAAGAATTCTTTTAGGGAGGTGGGGGCTGTGTGTTGTTCGTTCGGTTTTTTGGGGGGGCAGTGTTCTTTCAGGTTTTTTTGGTTGGGTTTTTTTTTTTTGTGTTTTGGGGTTTGTTGTTGTTGGGTTTTTTTGCTACCTAACTCTGTCTTATTTTTAAATGTAGCCACGAGCTGATCCCATCCCGATATGTAGCTTTTGTTTGGGAACGAAAGAATCAAATCGTGAAAAAAAACCAGAAGAGCTGTTGTCTTGTGCAGACTGTGGCAGCAGTGGTAAGTTGGCTGAATTTACAATTGTTTATATTTAAGTCTGCTTTTCAGGTATAAAAATTATTTTGAACTTCTGAATGTCATCCTCTGTTTTGATATAGCTGGAAAACCACAAGTGAGAGGTGTGAATTCATCTTTAGGCCAGAAGTATAGATCTGAGTAAACTAATAAGGGAACCACACTTGTAAAATTCAGGAATTGTGTTATTGTTTAGGACCTGTATTTGTTCTGAAAATTCAGTTTTGCACTGTGACATCAAAAGATGATCAAGAATTTGACTTGCACAGATTTTTGCAACATTTTGGAAGCTGAGGAATAATCCTACTAATAGACATATGTAGCAGTCTGCTGTTCTGTATCTTGTATCTTGTGTATCCATTTTTATTTTTTTTTTTTGATAAAGTTGTTCTGTTACTCAAGTGGGAATTAGAATCATATTTGAAGTATCATGCTGAAGCTGTTAGGCACCTGTTACTTGTCAGGCACAATATAGAGTCTCTACTGGTCCTATGTACCACTCTACTGTGTGTTGCAGCAGCTTTTGCAGACTCCATGTGAATGTTGTGAACGAAGGTGCTTTCTTAAAGAGAACAATTAGGTTAATATTGAAAATCAAATACTGTAGCACACTGATGCTTTGCGCAGTGCTTGCACTTCGATGATATCAAATGCGTTCTTGGCCGAAGTTATTCCTGATTCACAGAGGGATTTGGCTAAGCAACTTAGGCAAATCTTTTCAGTAGCTCTATGCCATAAAGCTTTTCCTGGCGCAGCTATAGAGTTCTGGATATGAAAATCCTCTGATCAGTTTAACTATTCTGAAAAAATCCCCTGTGGAAAATAGCTTTATGCTGGAAGAAGAGTTACTTGGCCAGAACAGTTTGTCAGTTGAGTGGACTGCTTTTGTTTAGCTGTGCCAGTAAAAAAACTTTCGCTCCCATAAGCTTACAGCTGCATTGGGAAAGTACTTTTGCTAAAGCTTTGCAATGTAGTCCATCCTAGCTTAAAGTCAGACTAGCAGTGCTGTTTACAGTCACAGGCTGGAACATCCAACTGTTTGGTGCTACCCCTTTGTGTCGAAACCTGGTAGCATGTAAACTGGATTGAGAAAGAAAAGTAGTTGGAAGACAAGAAGTTTGACCAGGTCCCCAGTGCAGTTCATGGCAGAGTCATGGCAGCTTCTGTGCCAGAAAGAGGGAAGTGCTCAGAAGGGAAATGAATAGAGAAGCAGTAGGGTCTGCATAAGCCAGCACTGCTTTTGAAAAGGCTGGAAGTGAAAGTATTGTTTCAGTGTCTTTCCATGTAGCTGAAGATAGTCTGTCCTGGGTACTGTGATAGCTACATCAGTACTTGAGTAAAAACAAAACAATGTGGATCAAAAATGTGTTTTCAGTTAATCAGCATATGCTTTTGATTATGTGCTTCTGAATCTGTCACCCCAGATAGATCCTTTGTATTTTAGCCAGTGTATTTTTTTTAGTGCATTTAAGCAAATTATTAAACAGTGAAGTATGGAAGTGGATTTTTCACCTCAGTACACAAAACCAAACCCTGTAGATTTTAAACTGTCTGATGGTTTACAGGTTTCCTGTATTTTCAAATCTATATGTTAATATTTGAAAATATAATAGGATTTGTGCTTAGTTAGACTCTGGTATGCAGAGTTTACATTAATCAGGTGAGCTTCAATATCAGCTACTATTCTGTTGTGTAATAATCCCCTGGTTAGGTCTAAGATGCTTTAGAACTGGAAGTCTTGACTTTCATGGATCAGCTTCCATTTGAATTAACACTAATACATTCTCTCTGCCTCATTAAGACTAAATTATCTTTAATTAGTTCCTCAGATGTATTAAATACAAAGAGTGAAATATTGAGACTGCCAGTGAGGTTGCTGGATGGTTAAACTTCAGCTACTGATGCCTAACTAAAATAAAAACCAATCTCAGTGCAATTTATAAATACCAAAACTTTGCTCAAGTGGAGATTTATTGTAATTGGATTTGTAATTTTGCGTATTGTAGTGTATGTCAAAGCTGGTCTTGCTGTCTAACAAACATAAAGGAAATTGCATGTCGTGCACAGCAAGCAAATTGTACAGCTTGATCAGAGATTAAATTGCAGTGCCCACTACTGGCATGTCTGCTTTCCTTGTTTTTGTGTCAGTTACTTGTGTCTTTTCAGGTAATGCTTCTGCATTCTGAAAGCAGAGAGGGTCTGGTTATCTGTACATTGCATTGATATTACTCTTATTTTATGATATTTGGAAGGCTAATGTATTTGGACAGTGGAAATGAAACGCACTCCTCTATGACTTTGCACAGGGCATTTTTTAAAGGAGTATGAAGTTGAAGTTTTAGAAAGAGGAGGGGGAAAAAAAGTGGAGTTATTGGGGAACGATAATAAATTTTTTTTTAAAGGTGAGGGGAAGGGGAATAGCTAGTAGAATACCTGCGGGTACTGTCCTCTCAAGTTGTATGGTAGGCTGAGAAAGCAAGACGGTTACCAGTCAAAGATGGATAAGGGACGTTGGGGAGCAGAGCAACATAAGCATCAGATTCATGTTAAGAGAAAAAGGGACAGAAAACACCTAGAAAAGTCTGCAGAGATTGCTTTGCAAAGGGTATGCTTTAGGAATAAGGGGGTATGGAAATAGTCTTAATTATTGCTGTCTGTGGGAGGAGGTTGGCTAGTTGGATAAAAATGAACTAAGAAAGCTTCAGGTGGAAAAGATCTACTGAATGCCTGAGATAGGTGCACTGATTCTCTCTTCTTATAGCTAAAGTCCACCTAATTAATTATTCTTCCTAACTAAAAGGTTATCAAACATGAAATGGTTTTTAGTGAAAAATCTTATACATTAATTCCCAACATGTGTATCGAAGTTAAAAATGACTGGAGATACTAGCATATCTAATTTAGCATTGACATAACTGTTGTCACTGATACAATGCTTATTCTTTTAAGACTAGTTGTTCTGTCAAATCCTTTGAGCAATAAACAAGGCCCAAATTTGCAATGAGGAAACAAAAGTAGGCACGTTGAAGGAGATGTTTTCAAGTAACAAGGAGTGAGATGTTCTGTCTTAATTTCCTGATCTCTGCTGCCACATCAACATATCGCAAATGTTAACCTTTTCTTACTGGGATGGTTAATAATGAATTTTAAAGTGTTTAAATTTTAATAGATTTATCTTAAAGTAAGCCTATATATATTCCTAGTGGAAATTGCCAGCTTTCAAAGGTCTAAATTTACAGTAATCTGTTAAACGTGTGCTACATTAAAATATTAATGCTGCTGAGGTTTAAAAGAAAGTCAAATGGTTGAACCAGGAGAAATTACCATCTGAAACACTTCAAACTAGAGATTGATCAAGTGTTGAAAACCTCTGGGCAGATGGATCAGCTTCTGGATATGGGGAAGATGGTATGATCTCGATTTTTCAGTTTAGATCAGTTAGAGCTGAAATGCTGTGAATTTTGAAGCCAGAAACATGCTTTGCCTCTTCAACTCTCAAAGCAACTAGCTGTAAAATCGCTGAAAGTCACATTGACTTCATTTAACTGACTGAAAGAGAAAAACCTGTCAATTTTAATAGAAATCTGTTAAACTACAAAATTAGTGAAAAAGGGCCCTTTTAAAAGTGAAATCTGTGTTGATCACCACTTCATTTCTGGTAGGCATTACCCTCTACCTTTTACTGTTGTATTTGCACTATGTCAGTTTGTTTCCAGAATGAAGAGCGTGCGTACTGTCAGCTGTTACAGGCTATTTTGAAGTCTGAAAATTTCTGTGCTGTCTCTGCTAGTGCATGCCTAGGAAAGACAGGAAAAGAACATGGTGTATGTATGGTCATGATTCCCAATCGCACTCTTCCAGCCTCTGGTTATTTGTGGCTCAAGGACTTGTAGTTGCAGGCATAATCTTCATATTTAATGCCAGTGCGTGGTTTTTAGTTTGTACTCTTTTTTTTCCTTGAATTTTTGTCAAATAGTAAAATCTGACACTTAAGGATATTAACAAATGTATTAAGCTGTGGAATTGCTTGAATGAGCAATGTTACATTGGTAGATAACAGAGAAATGAAGTAACCCTGTTACACCTAATCTGTGCATAGTTACCAGGCTGTGAGAATGGATGTTTCTTATGTTTATACTTCTCAGGTTATTTACTTAAGGCAAAGTTAAAATCAGCAATTTAAACCACACTTTAATTGCTCCTTGAAGTAAATCACTTTTGCAGGGTAGATAACTGGAATTAAATGTACTTACATGGAGGTAATTGGTTTATGATTACACTTTAATGTGTTAATATAGTTGTTAAGTCATGGTCGATGAAATAAGTCTTTCTCTGATATTGATTATTAATATCAGCTGCTCTAGGGACCTTTTTTCTTCTTAGCAAAATTTTTAAATGAATCACTTGTTAAGCTTTATTGAAGGGAAGAGTGTAGCATGGAACTCAACTGTGCAGTTAGAGTATATTGTCACTTTCAAGAAAAATAGTCGCTTTAAGTGCATATTAAAGTTTAACCACAGAAATTCAGTAATCTTAAACTGTATGCTAAGAATCAAATGGCAATGCTTTTTTAATATTGTTGGGTTTGAAGCTACTCTTTGAATTTATTACTGATTATGAACAGGTTATATTCCTGCATTTTATTTTGAGAATATGCTATATTTAAACAACTGAAATTGTTTTTTAAAGTTTAACATAAAGGGGATTAAGCCTTGGCTACCTACAGTAAAGGAAATAAAATACGAAATTTGCTCTTTCTGAAGTGGTTTTTGCATTCCATCAGTCATCTTTGCCATTCATGACTCAGTCTGTTAGAAGACAAAAATAGCAAATGCTCATGGAGTAGCTGCATTTTTCTTGTGATTTAGCTCAGTCTTGGACTGAGGAACAGCAGACGGAGAAAGTCTGAATGACTCTGACTAGACCATTACCTGGAAGAAAACACATATCCTGGTTCTGACAGTGCGAAGTAAGCAATGCAGAGCACATCACTGCAGCCATCTAAATGCAGCATGGCATCATAGATTCTTCTCTCTCACAACTTGTGGGTTGATGTTCTTGTTGATGGGGCTACAGGACGAGCAGTTGACGTCATCTACCTGGACTTGT
>NW_009930869.1:0-273 GCF_000696875.1 Nestor notabilis
ATCCCCATCCCCATCCCCATCCCTTGCCCTGCCTCACCCGCCCCTGCTGCCTCCCCTCCAGGGGCACCCGTGCTCTTCCTCATCCCCTGGGTTGTCGTGAAGTTCCTCTATGAAAACATCCAGTGAGTACCAGCTCCTGCAGCGGGGTGGTGGGTGCAGGGAGCATGGGCAGGTGCACGTGGGACACACTGAGGGCTTGTGGGTTTGGTGGCCCTGGAGAAGCCCCACATCACCACCCCGTGCAAGCAGAGTGCTTGGCCATGGTGCTTGCTC
>NW_009930869.1:639-926 GCF_000696875.1 Nestor notabilis
CCCTGCCCCGTGCCCCCCCTCCCCACAGGCTGGCCAAGTCCACGCTGACGCTGATCCCGCTGCTGGGCATCCACGAGGTGGTCTTCGCCTTTGTGACAGACGAGCACGCGCAGGGCACCCTGCGCTACGTCAAGCTCTTCTTCGACCTCTTCCTGAGCTCCTTCCAGGTGAGCCCAGCGCCACTGGGACCCTCCGTCCTGGAAGGGGCCAGTGCAGGGCTGGGGTCAGGGCCTGGCCATGCACCTCACGCTGCTCTTCCAGGGGATGCTGGTGGCCATTCTCTACTG
>NW_009930870.1:0-3101 GCF_000696875.1 Nestor notabilis
CAAGCTGCGGCCCGACGACACCGGGCCACAGCAGCCCAAGGTCCCAAGCTGAGCCTCACTGTCCTCATCTGCAGCCCAGCCCTCCTCGCAAAAACACAGAGGGCCCAGAGGGCAGAGCGCTCTGTGGATTACTATTAATGTCATTAACCGGGTATGGAAATAATGAGGAAGCAGCTGCAGAAATGAGGCAGCGTTGCTCCCTTCCTGCAGGAAATAAAACCGAGTAGATGTCAGCCATTTTGTACGCCAGCACACTAAAGCTGTAGGTGCTACCTCAGGCAGTAGTAATAATCCTTTGTTGTGGATAATTGACGTAAGGCTGAAACCATGTTGTGTATCATTGCTGGGGAAAAAACCCAAACAAACCGCAAACAAAGCAAAAGAACTAGTGGCTACATCTGTAACTGGATGATCTGTAGGGTGATGAAGATGAGATAGAAAACATGAATACAGCAATTTACCTAACAAGGCAGCCATCAAGGGACAAGCGTCACTTTTATCCCATTCTTGGAGCATTTTTCCCAGCTGATCCCGCATGGGTTGGCCTCTGGTGCTTATAAAGCACCAGGCAGAGTAAGAGTCCACAATCTCCGGGTCTGACGGGAAGGAGGAGCAGAGCGGGTTGTTGCTCCTGTCCTCTACTATTGTTGATATATATGTCTTTCTCTGTTTAGTACCGGTGGCTACAACCTTCTTCCTTCAGAGGGGCAACAGCCTTTTTTCATGAACCCCCTCGGGTTCATTTATCTGGATATCCAGGACGTAGCTTCCAGTTGCCCATCTGCCAGCTTTCTTTCACAGCACTTCCAGAACTTCTATGGCTGACACCATCCAAAAGTTCCCGCTAAGAGATGTTGTCGTCCACCTTTCAGTGACACACGAGTCACTTCCCAAGGGATGACTTGCCCAATCTGAGCCTGAGCATCAATCACATTAACAACTCCTCAGTTACATACCTCTTACGTTAATTTATGCAGTTCAGAGAGAGAAGTGTTAATAACCAATAGACAAAATGCCAAACTGTTTTTGTTTTCTAGCTTGTTTTCTTTAAAGCTAACTCTCGACATCTAGTTAATATACTTCTAGTATGCTTTCAAGAATACATTGCGTGTTAAAGAAAAAAATAATGCCTTTGATTTTGATGTACAAGCTCCAAGGCTCTGAGCTAATTAGGTTTAAATGACACTTACAAAGTGATGCCAGTGGAATTTTAAACTTCAGTTTCTGCTTTGACTTCTTCCATTCTCCAGGGCCCTTGAATCTACATGTGGTGTAAGCTTCGTATGATTTGACAAGGTGCTGAGGACTGATGGATGGTTAGAAATGGCTGAAATTACACTCCGAGATGAATGGCCTGTTTGCTGGCCTGTGTTCTTAAAGCCTGTGACTGTTGCTGAACATTTGTTAAGAGATTGATATTCTGGCAGCATCACGGAATGGTAATTCAGTGGTCATATAAACATGAACACGCTGTAAAGTATTTTACACGTCTGTGGTATCGTTCATACCAATGTGTTGACCAGATTGCCTGCATATATTATCAGGGAAGTACGGCAACCTCTTCCATCAGACATTGCAAAGCCTGGTGTGGTAGGAAGGAAGTGTTTTAACCTCTTGAAGAAGTGCATCTTGGTCTCTGAACACACAGAGCGGACAGAAAGTTACTTTATAAGCCATCTGAAGTAATAGAAGCCTTCAAATTTGACTTTTGTAAATCAGAGAGGGAAAACAAGAGTCAGCACAGTTGACTGCTTTATAAAGGCTTGCAAGACACAGTGAGTATGCTGAAACTAGTGTTGACACTAGCAAAGTGGCCTTCCATTTTAAAAGCAGCTACACAACAGAAGGCTACTGACAGAATACGCCTCTGGCCTTAAAACCCAAGAGTGTGAGGATTAGTGGTCTCAAATTCACCTTTCTTTAGAAACAAGTACTGTGGATGTGGAGAGCATGTTCCTTTCCTGTTTACTACTCAGAGAATTAGTGTTTCTCTGTTCTTACCTTTAACTTCTTCTGCCCTAATTCCACCCATACTCTGCACGCTGGTACTGACTGTGGGTCTCGGTCAGGAGTGCTTTATAGTAACCCCTGAATCACAGCTGGTGTCTTTCATGTCCTGTGGCCAACCATGCTGATCCTGAGCCTCAGAGTGAAGGACGACTCCTCCCTCCTGGGGCTTCCTTCTGCAGGTGGTGGGTACCCAAGGGATGTCTGCGCCTCAATGAAATTTACAGCCCGCATGGGCACGAGGGATCAGGGTGTAAACGCGCTTTGGGTGCTGGCAGCGGTGTAGCCATGGCAGCATTGAGCTCAGCGTGGGCTAGCTGCTTGAGCATGCACCCAGGATCCCAGATGGATTTTACAGCCTGCATCAGACACCATCCTTCAGTATGAGTATGGGTGTGTGAGTCTCAAGTTCAAAAGTGGAAAGCCAGACTAAAGTTAATTTGGGAACATCTACCTTTAACTGCAGCAAAGTCACCCAATGGAAAATCAAATGGCGTCAGAGCAGGCACGTAACATACATGGGGAGGGTGGACTGGGTGGGGATCAGCCTCAGTTTACTGCTAAGTTTGAAGGATGTAATTCAATGTTGAGTGGTTGATTCCATTTATAAGTGGTTCACGCTGTTCATAAACTGTTTCAAACCCACCATTCCAGCCCCTGCTTTCTCGGGATTTGGACCACCATACCCAGTGAAAATAGCTTTTTGTCATTTCCATCAGGGAACACTGGGTCAAAGCTCATCAGGTAAGTTTCTTGAGTGACTTTGTATGCAAGGCCTTTGACACTTCCCAGCTGACACCGGTGGAACAGCAAGAGTTCATGGCAGCTCTGCTTTTACACCTCAAGGCTGCCATGGGTAAGGGGTGCCGTGATACAGGTAATAAGTGATCACCATCGGGCAGGTCACTCCCTGGACAAGGCGTTGTTACGTTTCGTAAAAGAAAAAAATAAGGATAGGGATGGAAACACAACGAGCTTCAAGGGAGGCGTGAGGTCCTACAGGATGGAGGTGGATCTCTGCAGGCAGGGGGTCGGTCATGGAGATGAAGGCCCCGGACCTCGCCGAGGAGCCGTCTCCGTGCGGAGGGTCTGCC
>NW_009930871.1:0-245 GCF_000696875.1 Nestor notabilis
TGGAGCCGGGGTACCCGCAGGCACGGAGCACCCGTGGACGTGGGGCACCCACGGGCACTGGGCACCCATGGAAACGGGGCACCCAGAGACGCTGGGAACCCACGGATCTGGGGTACCTGTGGTCATGGGGCACCCGTGGAAATGGAGCACCCACGGGCACCGGGCACCCACAGACACGAACAGGGTCCCGCGGCCACCAAGCCCCGCGGGGACACCCGGCCATGCAACCGCGCCGACACACACGC
>NW_009930871.1:327-645 GCF_000696875.1 Nestor notabilis
AGCCAAACCCCAGTGCTTTGGCAGTTCCCCGAGTCCTAGAATCATGGAATGGTTTGGGTTGGAAGGGACCTTAAAGCTCACCTAGTTCCATCTAGTCTCCTTGCGGAGGGTCGGGGTGAGGAGGGGGTCATGCAGCTGATCCCCACACAGGGTTTGATGTGGACATTTAAGAGGAGAAGTGGGGGGAAATCATCCAGCAGCTCCTGGAATCTGGGATGGGGACGATGTTTTGGCACAAGGGGCTCAGCTTGGCGGGGGGGAGCACCCACAGCCGGACCCACGGCTCCCATCTCGCTCCCGGGGGGGGTTTGATTCCTG
>NW_009930871.1:657-4761 GCF_000696875.1 Nestor notabilis
AAAGGGGAGATGATGGGAGGTTTAAAACGCTGGAGGCAAAAGTAATCCCAGCTGGGAACTTCCTTGTGTGCAGGGAGAGCGGGATGTGGGTCCCTGGGGTGGGACGAGATGGGTTTATGTGTGCTTGTACCCGCCGGGTAGCTTGGGCCAGGCCTGGGAGCGGGGAGGACTTGGCAGCCCCTCGGAGTCCCTCCTCCCGCTGCTCTGGCAGGGATCTCTCAAAGGAGCAGCAGGGAAGGTGCCAAATTGAGGCAGAGTTTGGTCCTAATTCCCTGGAAATCCCAACCTACACATTTCTTTCCCCTCCTTCCTTTCCTTTTGACCGTGAGGGTTTGCAAAGTGCGTGGCTGCAGCCTCCATCCCTGGGCACCCTGCACCGCTTCCCGGAGGCAGGAATTCTCCCAGGAAATCCCTCCTGTGCTTCCCACTCCTCCCCCTCCTCCTCGGAGCAGAAAAACGCCGTTAGAAATCCTCTCTCCATTTAAATTTAGATGCCTGCAATATCTTGAATTTGGATTTATTAATGATTTGCATGTGGTTCCTATCAGGACGCGTTGAGCAATGCAGATGGCCTGGTTTCGGCATCAGCTCGGGGGAGAAACACAAGATCTGTGGCATTTCTATTGTCTCCTTAAACAATGGGCCCATCAGAAGCAGCTGGAATGATGATCCCCTTCTCCAGGGGTGTGACACTGTGTAGGATCCATCCAAGCTGCGTGGTCTCCTCGCGCTGGGTGACCAGCCTTAGGGATGAGTCTGATGAGCGGAGCCAACCCGGGTGAGGGAGCTGGTGTCATCCGTCATCAGCTGGATGTTCCCATGTGCCTGAGGGCTTGGGAGGACCTTGGCACATGGCCCTGTTTGGGAGCAGCCAGGACTTTGGGGAAGTCAAGGTGAATGGAGCTGGGGGCTCTCCCTGCTCCCGCCTGTTGCTGCATCCCATTTCCCGATCGGGACCATCTCACCTTGGGGAGCCCATCGAGCACGGGGTGGAAACCAAAGGGACAGACCCCTCTGTGTCCCCAGACCAACTCAGCGCCGTCTTTCCCTGTATCCCGCTGTCCTGGATCCCATTCCCAATGACAGCAGTGGCCCCTTGGCTCCTGGCTGCTGCCTGGGATGTGTGACCTGAAGGTGGGAAGCCAGCAAGATGCTTCTCCATAGCTTGGCCCTGCGTGGAGGTGATGCCTCCATCAGCAAGTGCTTAGTGGAGGTGATGGTGCGTTAACACCTCACCCATCCCAGCCTTCCCTTGGGGAAACTGAGGCCTGGAGAGAAACAAGGGATGTTCAGAGTGAGGAACTGTCACCTTTGGGTGACAGGCAGAGGATGGTCACTCCTGAAGTCTTCTGGGCTGCAGAAAAGGGGAAGATACTCCATAAACCCAGTTAAAACCCAGTGTGAGACCCTCCAACCCAGGACCAGAAGGTGGTTCCTGCTGGGAATGGGGCTAATCCATCCTGCACCGTGATAATGAGCGTTACTGGCTTTATGTGGAGGCTTCTATGAGGGAACTCAGTTAATTATGATTGATTAACGGGTGTCCCCAGCCAAAGCTGAGCCTGAGACAGATCTGTCACCGCGTTGGGAACACGTGTTGGGGTCACAGCAGGGGGAGGTTTGATCCATTGGGACTGAGCCTGGAGGAGGCTTTGCTGCTGCAAACTGGGAGCTGCTGGTGGGTGCTGGGATGGTGACAGGGTTTTCTCCTGCTGGAAGAGACCCAGAAAGATTCCCAGCAGCTTTTATCTCGTTTCTTCTCTCTGGACACCTCCAGTGTGTAGCCAAGGGGCGAATGTCAAAATCAGTTTATTCCCCAACTCAGGAGAACGGCTTCAGAGCCGTGATATTTTAGGAAAAGATAAGGAAAAAGGAGGTGCTTTCCATTTGTCAGGCATTGCTGGGGTTGCAGCCTGAGCTGCTCCTTGTGCCAGCTTCCCATAGGCATGATGTGCAGAAGACCCACAGCGTGGGATCCTAGAGCAGGGCAGGACAGTGAAGGAAACACGCTCCCTGGGGAGATGCTGGGGTTTAAATCCCTGCTGGAATGGTGGAGTCTGTCCCACGCCAAAACCTTTTCCAGGTGTGAGCCCCTCACCCCTCAGCCAGAGGGAGATTTTGAGGCCAAATCTGCTGTCTGACAACCTGTGGCACGCTGCAGACTCACACTGGCTGTGGCAGGGGCAGGGACGCTTCCCAGGCTCTGCCTTTCCCCCAGTCCGGCTCCGCTGCTGTTGGATGCGTTGGGATTTAGTGTCAAGTTTTAGGAGCATCTGCCTCCTGCGAAGGCGGCGGGAGAGGATTGGGGAGGGAGGGGGGAGCCAGGAAGATGCCTTCGTGATGGGGGGGATTAGGGAAATATTTGGGTTTATTTTAATGCCAGGCTTATTGCAGGGATTGGGAGCTTAACTCCGAACCTGGCAGCGGAGCAGCCCTCGGTTCGCTCTCTGCCAGCATTCCCATCCCTGCACTGGCATTCCCACTGGGAACAGAAACCTCAAAACCAGACATGTCAGGAACCACAGGTTGGAAGCGGGTGGCCGGGAGCCCCGGAGTCATCTCCTGTCCCCACCAAGGGAGCTGGTTGTCCCCTTACCCCCGCAGCACCCGTGGGACCCCGCGCTGAGCTGTGTCCAGCGCCGCTGCTCCGGTGCTGAATTAATCCCTTGGTGCGAGTGCCGGCGGCTGCGAGCTGCAGAACTGGGTGGAAACGTTGGGATTTGGCTCATTTTGTTTTACTTTTTTTTTTTCCTAAAGAGCTTATATAACCTTGGGGATTCTATTAATAAAAATAATGGGTTTGAACTCTGGGAACAACCAGCCCCAGCGATGAGCAATTCCGTGCTTCAGCTCCACAGCGCAGCAAGGGATGAGGGGAGAGGTGCTGGGGGCTGGAACAGTGGCAGGGGGATGAGGAAGGGGGAAAGGGGGTTCCCAACCCGGAGGCAGGTTGATGGCATCTTCCTGCCCTGTGTCTCCATCCCTGTGTCCAGGGAAAAGGAGAAGAGGGAGGGAATGGGGTTATTCGGACCCAGCCTGAGTGTACACCCCATGGATGTGGGACCCTCTTGTCCTGCTGCACCCGTTTTGAAGCAGCTCCCACAGTTTAATCCTCGGTTGTATCCAGTATAAAAGCATGGGAGCATCCCACATAGCACCCAGACCCAATGCACGGCCCTGGCTGGGCCCGGATATAAGATGGGAATTGGAGAAAGTGGAGATGTAACCTAAATCAGGGCATTTAGAGGCAAAGAACCCCCAGGATGTGTTTGAGCTCCTGGTTGTTTCCTTTTTAATACCAAACTGGTCAAACCCTCGTTTTCCTGTGGAGGGTGCACGTTGTGTTGGGTTTATTGTGTTTCCCCCTTGGCCACGCAGGATCATCGGCCTTTTCCCACCGCCCTCAGCAGTTGGGTTGGGTTGTTTGGGACTTTATTTTCCTTCTTCCTTTAAATCTCCCTTATTCAAATTGTCACAGCTTGAGCGCCTTGTGCCAGGAACATGCTGTCATCCTGAAACTCATATCTTTAATTCCTTCCCTCTGGTGCTAATAACACCTTAAGATGATTAAGACTGAGGATAAAAAATCTTTGTGTCTTGTTTTCCTGCCATCGGTGATGCTGGTCGCTGGCTCTTGGTGCTTCATTCATCCCGGGGAGTAAAATTAGAGCAGTCACCCCCCTCCATCCAGGGCGTTTCTGCTTGGGTTTAGTTTCTGGCTCTTCGTTGCTGAGTATCGATGCCACCAGGCTCTGTGCTTTTCTTTTGCCATTTCTTCTGCTGCAAGCCCCCTCCTGCAGCATCCCTTGGCTGGGGGCCACCCTGCAGCATCCCCAGCCCCCATGTGGGAGCAGCGCGGGCAGCATTCCCACTGCACAGCCACGTTGCTGGCCATTGCTGGGCACACAGCAGTGAGCAGCCGGGCTGCGGGGACACGGATTCCTGTCAACATGAGGTTATCTATTTGCTTTTAAAGATGTTTTCAGGCTGAGACATGCCCAGAGCGTGTTTTCGCTTCCCCGTACCATGGGGCACCACGTACCCTGTGCATGATGGTGCCAGCCCAGCTGATGCTTCCCTGCGGGGTGGTCACTGGCTGGCTTT
>NW_009930871.1:4794-5803 GCF_000696875.1 Nestor notabilis
AACAAGGTACCGGAGAAGATGCCGTCCTGAGCACTCTGGGGTGCCCGGGAACGCTGCCGCGGAGCTTGGTCTTGGTGCTTGCAAGGGCAGGACTCTGTGCGTGAAGCAGGTTGAGGAAAGCACCTCTTGCTTTCAGCTCGGGTCCTGCGTGGTGCTGGGTTGGTGGGTGCTGAGTCTGACCAGTGCCTTGAGGTGCTGGGATGCTGGTACCGGAGAAGATGCCGTCCTGAGCACTCTGGGGTGCCCGGGAACGCTGCCGCGGAGCTTGGTCTTGGTGCTTGCAAGGGCAGGACTCTGTGCGTGAAGCAGGTTGAGGAAAGCACCTCTTGCTTTCAGCTCGGGTCCTGCGTGGTGCTGGGTTGGTGGGTGCTGAGTCTGACCAGTGCCTTGAGGTGCTGGGATGCTGGGTTTGGTTTTTAGGGGGTGTTTGGATAGTGAGCAGAGCGGATGGGAGCTGCATCGCTCGCAGGGCCCCGCGCGCTGCGGCTCTCACAGACCTTTAGCTTGGGTTTTCACATCCAGCTGTGCCTCCAGCCAGCAGGAAACTTCCCTCCCTTTTCCCTTTCTCCTTTCCCCTTTTCCCTTTCCCTTTTCCCTTTCCCTTTTCCCTTTCCCTTTTCCCTTTCCCTTTTCCCTTTTCCTTTTCCTTTTCCTTTTGCTTTTGTTTTTGCTTTTCCTTTTCCCTTTTCCCTTTTCCCTTTTCCCTTTCCCTTTCCCTTTCCCTTTCCCTTTCCCTTTCCTTTTCCTTTTCCTTTTTCTTTTCCCTTTCCCTTTCCTTTTCCTTTCCCTTTTTCTTTTCCCTTTCCTTTTCCTTTTCCCTTTCCTTTTCATTTTCCCTATTTTCCCTATTTTCCCTTTCCCTATTTTCCCTTTCCCTTCCCTTTTCCGACACTGATGCACAGCACCCTTTTTTGTTACTATGGTCCCCACACTCCCAGCATCCCCATACTCCTGGCACCCCCCTGCTCCCAGTGTCCGTATCCTCCCCGCACTCCCATCATCCTGGGCA
>NW_009930872.1:0-222 GCF_000696875.1 Nestor notabilis
AGACCACCGTGGTCCCAGCGGTGCTTTGGGGGATGACGGTGGTGCTGGGGGGCCGGGGAGGCCCATGGAGCACGCAGCACACCCCTCACAAACGGGTTTGCTCTGGGGAGGTGTGAAGGCGGGATCTGGTGTCTCTGCTCCTGCTCGCTCAGGTTGTTGGTCCGGCTGCGCTTTCTGTCTGTCCTGTTGCCTCTGCCGGCGGCAGCTCGTGGACCCTCGGGG
>NW_009930872.1:818-1030 GCF_000696875.1 Nestor notabilis
CTGCCCCCCCGCCCGCTGCTGCAGCCGCTAGGAGCCCCCAAGAGTGGAGCCACACTGTGACCCTGGTTCTGTTTTGGGTGCCTGAGGCCTCGTGGCACCTAGTGCCATGAGAGGGGGCAGAGCGGGGTGCCGTGACATGGGGGTGCATGCTGGTGCATGGCTGAGGCAGGAGGATCAGAGCCCATTGGTGCTCAGGGAGGCCTCAATATGAT
>NW_009930873.1:0-18147 GCF_000696875.1 Nestor notabilis
CCTGCTTCAGGTAAAGGCAAACCCACTCGTACTGAGAATACCTTTAAACTAGAATGTCTTGCTCAGATCTGCCCCAGTTCTCGAAGCCATCCCACCCAAGCCAGGGCATCTCAACTCAATTTCATTTGTGTGCTAAACCGTCTTGAGGCATTCATAAAAATGAAATTTGGTCACAGGTATACTTCTTTAAATCAAATTTCTATGATACCACCATTCCATATCTCAGTCAAAAAGAAACAATCTGTGTCAGCTGCACTCGCCTGAAGAAATGCAGAGTGTATTAAGAGAAATGACATTTTCTAGTTGCGATGGCTATTTACGAAACAAGAGTTACTGAGGATCCACTGGCACCATGTTATTGTGGCCACATACCTTCACTGCATATGAAATATGAAATATTTCAGTGCAAATAAAAATAGATCATATAAGATCTAGGCTTATCCTGTCTTTTATAATGTAATTCCTTGCTCCTAAATCTCTTCTTTTCTTTGCTGCAGGAAACTTTTTCTAAACAGAACCAGTCAAGAACCTGTCCTTGTCTCTGTAGACATTCTCTTCCTAACAGACACAGAGAAAGCAACTGATAGGAAATAATCCTTAAGAGTTTAAGGAGAAGAGCAACCTCTCATAGCAGTCAACAGCAGTTCCAGAAACACATCCTAAATTTGCAATGCTGTCTATAAAGTCCAGAAAACTAATTTCTGCCTGCAATCTCCTTCTTTGGCAAAAAGGGTCAAAAGAAAGTTTTTATCTAATGCTGCCCATATTTTTTTACTTGATTTCATTCCTTGTGAGGAGAGTATACATCTTCAAAAACATATTTTAGTGGTGATAATTATCCACCTCACATTTGTTTCAGTTTATAAACCTCCATTAAGATGGCATAAAATGTCATGAAAAGAAATCCAGAGCATCCTCTCTAAATTGTTTAGTTTTGGGGTTTTTGTGAAACTGTTGCCTAGCAGTATCTTCATGTATCACAGATGTTATAGCATGTAAACTATCTGTGTGTTCACAGAGTGGTAGAGAATCTCCCTTTAAAACAGCACAATCAGCCAAAACCAACCTTCACCATACACTGTATTTGCACATGTTATAGCATATTAGATTGGGCCTAATAGTTAAGCGTAGGGCTGTAGCAAAGGTATAGGTATTCCACTTCCATGTAATTTTTTTTCTGAGAAGTCATTTGTGAAATCAGATTAAGCTAATCCACACCTTTTCCCTGGTGCCAGCTGAGAGCTGCTGGCTATAGCATTCAAGTGGGTACAAGATGAACCCAAAGACTTCAGATTTAGCCATAACTCACTGAGTGAAAAACATTTCAGCTGGATTAGGTCCACCCAGAATGCATGGGCACTAATGAGACCATAAAGTGAGAGCTGAGGGTATGTGGCTGGTTTTTAGCAGGTATGGGCAGGGGTCAGCCCTTTGGTAGTGGTGTGAACTTAGATCACCTTCAACTTTCGGTGCAACTTCACCACAATGAAAATTAATGGCAAAACTGCACTCCAAAGGAGAGCAATTGGGTGTAAAATCAATGGGTTTGGATGACTAAGAATATGGGGTTTTGTTTTGATTCATCTTTAATTAGATGAGAGACAAATATTTCATCACATGCTGTCAGGGCTCAATACCAAGCAATCAGCAATATAAAGTTCAACGTTATTTACATTTGTTTTCTCTCCCCCTCACTCCCTAATGCACTCTGGTCTTCCCACTCATTACATAGTCACATATGGAAGTGTTCTCAATTTATTAAAATGCAAAGGAAATTTCTGCATCTATTCTTTACACAAACACCTACTAAAATCTTAAGATTTGCCCAACTCAGAATTATGGTTTATCCCTCGATATTGTTATTCATCATGATACAGTGAGTCTCGAGTTGGCATTAGTCCAGCAACAGGAGAGAAAACAGGTGTCTATCTGCCATCATTATTGCTGAAATGCAGGATGCAACCTCTATTCCCACTGTAGCAGCCTATTTCAGATATGAAATACCTAAGATGGACATAAATTAATAATTTTATCTTGGCATGCCGAGTCCAGAGTTTGTCAAAGCTCCATATAGCATCCCAAAACCAAATAATAAATTCCATTCAGGCAAAATTTCTTTAAGTGGGGACGAAATTATTTCACATTTTGTCTGCTAAGGTGTATTTTTTTACAAGGACATAAAACAAAGATGGTTAAACATCTTCCCTTGGACTGATGCCAGCAGTCTGGCAGAGAATCTCTTGGTGTGTTTCAAATACAGGTAGGAAATCTGTAAAGTTATTAGAGACAGAATTATTACCCGGAATTTTTCCATAGAGGACATTAGTAGAAACAGCTTGGAAAACATTTTCCTGGGTGTAATAGTTGTCAGATTTCTTCATTACATAGCCACTGAAACAAGAAAAATGATGCTGTTTAGACTTGATTTTATCAAGAAATAAAATAATTCAGAAGCTTGTTGTACAAAATAATCTGGGATTGAGAAGTGATGGGTTATTTCTGTTCAAGAAAATCTAACAATAAAAACACAGGTCTATGACAAAGATAGCTTTGAAAAACCAAGTGCTGAAAAGCTAAAGAAACTTCATAGTAAAATTGGATGGACAGAGGCACACAGAAAACCTTGAAAATGGACTTTCTTCATATCAAAGGAGCTAACAGGTTCAGGAGTCTGTATTCCACAATGAATGAAAACCTTGAATGAAAAGCTATCTGATTCAGTAGGTTATTCAGAAGAAAAGAAGTCTGAGAATAAGAAGGATACTAAAAATAAGAAAAGAATAGTAAAAAGCACAGAAATCTCTATGTTGGGCATCAAATCAGGCAAAGTTTGCTGTAGTAATGACCAAAAAAATAAATCAAACTGAATTCAGCTTTCTGAAATAGAGCAGAGAGAAAATCTGTCCAGCCATATATTTTATTTTATTTTTTTTTTTAATAGAACAGGAACACAGGAATACTAAAGAGACAGAGTAAAATACGTTGGTGTGGTCCAAAGCTAAATATTCTTTGGTTATTTAGCTTTCAAGGCTGACAATGTAGAATACTATTGCCTATTGAAACCAGATAATGAGAATGCATATTTAAAACTAGAAATTGTCATAACTGCGGTAGAGAAAAAGCTTATGGAACATAGGTCAGGTAGTGAGATATTTCCTCAGAATTGGTACTGAATTTGTAAATACCAAATCAAGGATTTTATCAAGTCCTTCTTCATAATTGAAGATAGCAAATGAGGTATCTATATTTAGGAAAGTAATGTGAGCAATTTCAGGCGTCTCAGTCTAAACTCCAACATAGCAACCTGGCGAACAGACTTGGAAGGAATGGATAAGTGAAAACTTAGAAGTAGCCGAGGTGAAATGTATCATGGTTTATGAAATGCATCATGGTTTATTAAGGACACTTCTTGACAGATTGACCTGTGAGTGTTCTTTGATGGTATTTGGCCAAACTAAGTGAAGTATATCTCATTTATCTGGACTTCAGTAAATATTTTTATATTCTTCTGTAAATATTAGGTAATCTGGCAAATACAGAAATTAATAAAGGAACCATAAGGAATATATTTTAAGCAGCATATGGTTTATGTTAATTATTTGTTCTTCAATTAAGTTATAGTTTGTTAAAAGAGTGAGTAGGTGAAAAGCAGCTCCTAGAAAGAGCAATGGTTTGTTCCTTCTTTTGGAGGCAAACAGACTTGCCTGAAGGTCAGTACCTTTGAGAGGCCAAGGAAGGAGAGTGACAATACACAGGGCTGGGAGCTGGAGCTCAAGGAAAGAAACTCACTTGTTCCCGTAAGGACAAGAGAGGACAGGTAGGTATCAGAGGGGACAGAAGGAGTTTGATGTCTGTCAGCCAAAGATGACTGGGCAGTTTGCTGCAACTCAGAAGTCATTGAGATAGCTAGGGGAAAACACAGAAAGAAAGAGCTTTCTGCACAAGTCAAGTGGGCAGGAGGAAAATATCAATTAGCCCTTGTTTGCTATTATATCTTGCTTAGCTATGTTGGGGTTTTTTTTCTGTTTTGGAAGTTAATACTTCATATTCTAATTAAATTCAATTTCTTTGTTTGAAAATTTGTGACCTTCTTGGAGCAGTTTACAATAAGAAGGTCTTACCTACCTCATCAAAGCTGTAGCTGACTCACAGTCCTGTCAGGCCAGGGAATAGAATAGCATAAACAATAAACGAAAATGGGTAGGGAGGGATATTTAGGGGTAAACAGGTAACCAGTGCAGTTCACCAAAAGCCATTTACATTAGTGACCATAAAATACTGCAGTCCCTGCTCATGAAATCCATCCCTGGTACAACACTGAACATAGCATCAAGACAGGGAATGTTGAAGTATCATACAAAGAAAGAGACATGATTAAAGGAGTAGAAAATATAAACGAATGAAGCAGTGAAAAATTAACTCGCAAAATCAGTTCTGAGCTCTTAAGAAAAACAACAGTAAGTTGGGAGTTCTTCATGTAGCATCAGCAGAGAAGGACGATGTGAGTGGTTTTGAACTCAGGAATAACTCAGCAATCTATGGCCAGTGTAATGTAAAATTACCTCTACGATGTTTCAGAAGAGAGGTTTGTAGTAGAGCAGTAAAACTGCTAGTATTTGCCCCATTGTACAAGGCATTGCTAAACCTTGCCTACAATATCAAGAACTTGTCTGATCCCCTACATCAAAGAAATATGGGGTCAAATCAAAAGACACACAGAGAAGGAACACAGGGCGGAGTTTCTGCAGTTTGTAAGAAGAATCTAAGCATGGCAAATTGAAGCCTGAGAAGGCAACATTGTTTTCTATAAATATATGAGGCAATTAAATGACAAGGATAAAAAAAAAATTAATTAACTAAGGTATAAGTCAAGTCAGAAGTGACAGTTATGTCTAGAGTGTTCCTGCTAACAAATTTATGGAAATTAGAAGGTTTCTAACAGCCATAGCAAAAGCTAGAATTTGTCTTCTATTAAACTGTTTCAACATCTTCCCTGTCTTACAGTAGGAGATAAGGTGGAATTAATGTGGCAGGTGCTAAATTATACCTACCTGAAAGTCTGAGGAGAGCAAAAGTGGTTTGGGTTGTTTTTTTTCCCAAAATATCAGCACTACTGAAGAAAAATGCTAAATAAAAAGACTCCATAGTAACAACGAAAATGGTGATTTGGAAAACATGTGTAATTAAATATTCATACCTCTCTTTTCTCATGTGTTTTCCCAGGTGTTTTTGCTTTAATGAAAAGTCTAACATTTGTATCCATGTCCAACCAAGCCTGTTATGTATCAGGTTTAATAGCAAGTGCAGTTATAAAATTCTGTAGTTTGCCTCTTATTTCTTTCTCATGTTCTTGACCAGCAGAACTAACATTCCTGTGTTCATGTCCTCCAAAGGCAAGGCACATTCTTCAGCTGGGTGTATATTTAAAACATGGAGTCCTATCAAAAATCAGTGCTGATACTGCATGCCTGAGAGGATAAGAAAGAGAATTAACCATATGAAAAAGATGATTGTCATGTTGCTTAATGAATAACTAGAAGGTCCTGAGATATTATGAAGATGGAACTATAAAAGAAACTATTCCAAATGGCCATGACTCTATTTAATGTCCAAGTAAGAGATTAGTGACTATCTAGGGCATGTCTGCATTTCATCACACTTTAAAATATGTATTGTAAATTTCACTTACAGCATCATGGCCTAACAATATTTGATAAAAAATGTGTTGTCATCTTCAGACTGTCAAATCTGAATCTGCAGCATCAAACAGTACCACAAGCTTCATCTAAATTATGAATTGTACAGCAAACTATGATTGATTCCTTAATTTACATTTTAACGGCACTACAAATAGCAATATTTACACCCTTTTTGGCATTGCACCTCATTTTGGCAGCACAGACACTGATAAATAGCGTTTTATGTCCATTACCAAGAATATAGATTGTTTACAATTTGCTTAATCTAGACAGTTTAGATTTACATGAGCTGGATAGAGAATAAATTTATCTAAAATGTAGCATTTGTTTTCTTCAGTAGTCCCATCTCTAGAGTTGCATTTGGGTCACAAAACTAAATAACAAGAAAAGAAAAAGTAAATTAAATCTTCTGGGATCAATCCTGCTGTTAGCTGCAGCAGAAACAGCTCTGAATCCTTCATGAGGATATTAATATGAAAAGTAGAAGAAAACAACAATCTTTTATTGTTGATGTTTATTACTGAATGTTTATTTTTACTAACTTGTGGAGACTGAGGATCCAAAAGGGTTATGGGGACACATAATAAAGGCCAACACTTCTGAATTTTTATATTAGTGATATTTACTTTGATCAAAGTTTTCAAGACAGCTCTTTTACAAAGTCAGAGAGTAAAAAACAATGCATAAAAGAAATGGATAAAGAACTGATTAAAATATGTTCCTTTTGATTATACTAATAAATAAATAAATTTTGATTATACTAATAAATAAATAAATTCTGGTAATCTGGGGGTTTTTTTCTGCAGTACTTTTCAATACTTTTTAGAAGATTCCTCATTTTTGAGATGCCAAGCATACATCAGCATGCCTTTTCATTAATGTGGCCCTGCTGTGGTTTATCTAGAACTTTCACAAATGTTTAATGCTGAATTATCATTATAGAATCAGCAAATTAAAAGAATCCCTTATATTATGACATATTGCAAGTAGATGACCAGTGAATAAACATTTACTCAGAGATGTCAGGACTAAGTCAAGACAAGGTTAATGCAGTGCAGCAAGGGGTTGCAGACATGGTCACGTGGATTCAGCTGACATCTACTAAAGACAATTCTAAGAATGTTGTCTTAGAAATGCCCTAAGCAGAGGTCCCTGGTCCTTGGAGACTATCCTGAAAAGCATACTATATGCCTCTCCTGTTCTGCATCCTCCTTGGTCATCTGTTGTTAGCTATTTTCAGAGACAGGACACTGGGCAAGATGGACCTTTTCTTGGATTTATCACAGCCCCTGTTCTGATATATTTTTACATTAAAAGCCAAATGACGCATGAGAGGTTGTTACTGGTGAAAAAGGGAGGATTCAATGGCAAGGACTCTTCCAAGGTTGTTCCTTGTCAAACAGAGCACTACAACCATCTATGCAATTCCAAGAGCTGCTTTATCCTGCTGTAGTCACTGAAGTTTAGTAAGCAGCTGAGCACCATGCTAAAAATCATTATTCACATAACAGAAAAAAAAATATACATAAAGCCTCTATTTTCTTTTTTCTAATCACCTCCAATACTATGAAGAGTCAACACCTTAAGAGCAAATCAAGTGGAATTGAAACCCTTCTAGGCTGATGTTCTTGCTTTCTTGTCCATTGTACTTTTCTACACTAGCCTCCCTAAAAGCAGTCCTTAAACTGACTATCTCCCACTGAAAGACACTTGTCTGTGTGACATGAGCTCCATGGTTAAAGTAATTTTTTTTTCCCCTTTATGTTCTTCTTAGAGAAGAAGACTGCAAGTAACTAACTCTTCTCAAAAGCAGTCACTTCCCACTACTTCTCCATAGAAATTATCAGTTTCATTTTATATTTTAAAATGTCTTTAATATAAAATCACAATAGAGGAAAGTCATTCAAACATTTCCTTCTTCATGTAAAGTTTTAATAAAAGTCCCTCAACCCATTAGGAAATTTAGGGTTTCAAAGAAAGGCAGTTCTAGCTACAGGATGAAAAGCCCTTGTATAACTTTGACTGCTGACCAAAGAAATACCTTCAGTTTATTGAACAGCCAGGAACACATAAGATTTTCTATATTGCTGCATAATCCAAATTTTGGAACATCTGGAAGGGAGATACCAACATGAAAAATAAAAATTAAAATGTGCTTGTTACCTGGAACCAGTGTACTATACATTGGGCGTTCAAAATGGGCAACAGTAATAACTCCTAGCAGGCTTGTATGTTGAAAACACTGCCCAGACATTTATTAATCTTCATAATACCTAGCAGGCAAAAGGGTAAATACAGATATTGCCATTTGACAGATAACATGAGAATAATAAGGTCCCAGCATGCTGGACACTGTGCAATGAGCAACAGATACAGTGGGTATAGACTAAGGACCCAAAGATCTATGTGCCACATTGTGCTCATAGCAAGCCCATAAAATAGATAATTAGCAATCAGGTTGTAATAGCACTGATGTTGAGGTGTTCTCCCTATGTTGTAATTGGACTTCATAATATTATTTATATTACATTATTTAACTTCCATAACATCCCCTGTGGAGCCTTTCAAAACAGACCGTGCCTAGCACAGTGTTTGGGAATACCTGTTAAGCTGACCTAAAGCCCTTTAGAGGACACTGCCTGAAGCCTGCTTTCAGCTAATCCATCAAGACTGTTATTTTCACATGCAAAACAAACATGTGCTTTACCAGCAGGGTTGATCAATCCTAAGCAAGTGTGCCAAACAATTTTTACTTGTCTGCTCAGATCATGGTATGTTACCAAAGCTGAGATGACTGGATTAATGGGCTGCCAAAGAGCACAGCTGAACTCAGCTGCACGTTTTTAGCTGTTTGGCTCAATAAATATTGCTTTCACCCTCCTGGCTACTATGAAGTTGAGACTTGCGTAGCTTTCTGTGGAATAAGACAATGCTGTGCTATGCCCTGTTATTACCAAGGCATGGCTTTAGAGATTTCTCCTCACTGAACTGAATGGAGGGTAAGTCTATTTTTAAAAAAACAACAAACCAACAGACAGTTCCTCTCTGTAAGGGTAATCAGAGAGAAAAAAATCCCACTGTCTGTGAGACTAGGGAAAATCACCAGCTCTCTCAAGCTCATCAATGTAGGAAAGAAGCAAGCGTGCAGATTTACACAGTGTTTTCACAGCTCAGCTCAATTCCAGGTGAAAAACACCTTCCCTTCCTGGCCTGGCTACCTGCTGATAGTAAAAGAGAGAAAGATAGCAAGTGAGAGTAAAACAACAACAGTAAAAAAAATTTGAATCTACTATTAATTTAGTAATCCTATAAAAGTTGTCATCTTTTCTGTCTCTCTGGACAGATAGGATTTGGTTTAGGTTCTCATTTTTATGGTTGTTTTTAAAGCATCACTTGTATCCTGTGTAGGTTTCCCAAATTCTCTAAATTCATCACCATGGATGAGGTGCTGTTCTCTATGTGTCGGCATAAATGCATATAAAGTTTGAAGTATCAGTACGGAGCATTTGGCTTTATTGCTTTGGCTTTGCTGAATGTTACCCAGCTACTCTGAAGTGCTGGACCTTGGCAGGTTTGCCACAACTGTTTATCACTTAAGCACACAATAGTACTTTAAACTTCTCTGCTTTTCAGCATATTCACATTTATGGCATTTGTAAAATACTATAATTCAGTTGGCAATGGGACTTTATTGCTCAGAACAGACAGAATTTACCTCATATGAAACACAATAATTTTTACAGTTTTTGCAAGTATCTGATTTTCTGTGACTTTTTTTCCTTTTTTTCTTCATTATACAAATAGCAACACTCTTATTGTTGGCGAATAGAGGTAAGAAGTTGTATGCTTGTCAACATACTTCTTAGGTAATGCATTAGAAATTGTCATGGTTTTGCTTCAAAACATTATATTAATCTATGTTTCCCTATCTTTAAATAGTAGCAGCAAGTATTGGTGCCTGGACTGGCTGGTTTCTGTTATAGACAATGGCATATAATATGCAGAGAGTGCTGTAAAACCAGACCTTGAAACCTGTCCAAGCTCCAGTGTAAAAATTCCAATGACTGGTCCTAGTGCAATCAGTAGTTTTGACAAACACTGTTGTCCAGTTTGGTTCTACTAAGAAATCCTCAATGAAAAATTGATACATTGTATAAAATATATAAACATATATATGTAGTGGTACCAAGCCCTAAATATTTGTTCATTTAAAACACCAAAGAAATCAGATCTGTTCTGAGCTGAGGTGTGTACAGTGTGAGGGGAAAGGGAAGGCATCAATGGAAGGACCATTTTCTTGTCAGTGACATAGCACAGACAGCCAAGAGGGCAGCAGAATGGAAGGGAGCCCAACCAGGTTGGTTAGGGATGTGTGTTCATCAGTTTATTGGCCAGGCAGCACGTGCTCAGAGCACAAGTGAGGCAGGGTCAAGTGTTGATGGACCTGGGGCCAAGCCATGGCTGGGCACTTTCCCCTCCTAGTCTTTGCCCATCCGTCAGGGAAATGCACATAGAGGTTAGATATCAAATCTATCACGTGACTGATTTTTATGAAGATCTTTCTGGCCAAAGTCAGTGCTGCTTTCCCTCTTGTGTTCTCTGACTCTCTGGAGATCCAAATGTAGAGAGGACCCATTCCTTGTTCCTGCAGCCTCAGAGGCAAGACCAGCACGTCACATTGCAACTCATGAGCGGAGTCCTTGTTCCTTTTATTAATATAATCAACAATCTCATCAAAACGATGTCCTTCCTTGGCTCCAGAACAGCTCTTTTTCTTGGTTCTGTTGCATACAAACTTCAAGCTTCTACTGCACTGGTCTGCACTGGTGTACAATTTACGTGCAGTCACTTATCTCCACTTGGTTTAGTTTGAGACAGTAACCTGAGCCATGCAATATGTCTTTGTACCAAATAATTTGTCTAAACTATATTCTTTTTGGGACCAGCTTGGGAGACCAGAGCCCTCTGCCTGCAGCTCACTGCTGAGGGCAGCAGTCCTGCCCATCTCAGGGCACTTCGGGCTGCAGCCTCCAGTTTCCTGTGTCAGTGGGACAGACAGATGGCTGACATCTGCAGGCACTCAGCATGGGGCATGGTGGCTAGAGGGTGGTGGTAGCATTCCTTTCTGCTGTCCTGTGGATCAAGTAGCCGCACAGACAAACAGAAACAGAACACAATCCAGATATCAAAAGGAGACAGTAACATCCAGGATCTTTTACCTGCCAGTTCTGAGACTGAAAAGTGGGAGAGAAGGATGTATATCCCTGTGGATCTAATCAGTAAGGATATACATGTCAAAAGGTGGTTAAAATCAGCATAATTGTATTTTCCTTTTGAATTTCTTATATTGACATTTGTTCTTTAAACAATGAAAACTGTCATCTTCTAGAATTTGAGGAAATGCATTACAAAAATCAACCTGCCTGTGACCGAAACTCACTGCCATTGGTACTTTTTTTCCTTATTAGCAACTACAGCTCATAAAAAATATAAAAAAATAAAAACTTCTCATCATAACCTCAATGAAAGCATATGGAACATGTACTTTGGACAGACACCCAACACATGCCTTGCTGGTTCCATCATTGTCATTCAGTGAATGTGATATGGAAAGTCAGTGGAAATGAGCTGTTCCCTTTTTTGGAGTAATTTCTGTCTTGGTAGCTGGGTTCGCTGCTTCTTCATCAAATAGTAAAACTCCTTGAAGTAACCAGGTAACTCACTTCTTACGGTACATCAGAACATGGTGAGAGTTCCTAGTGGCCCTACCAAACTCTAATTTAAAATCTAAAAGCTCTCTCTTGTTTACCCACAATTTACATTGTAATGTGTGCGGCAAAGCTAGAAAGCCCCAGAGGACAATGCTGTCTCTCCTGTCAGTTTGAATACATTCTCACAGATCTTGTGAATCTCTGGGATTTCACAGTTATGCTGCTTACCCCAAGGCAAATTAAAAAAAAAAAAAGTAATAAAAACCAACAGGAAACAGAGAAATCTCACACTGTCTGTGAGTTCAGAACAACCTTGTCTCTTGTGTGGACTTTTTTGGTTTTTAGTGACAACATGCAGACACATCAGACCTTGAATGAGCCTTCCTCTGCCTAGCACCAAAATAGTCCCTTTACAGGAAAACTGAGTAATACTGCATGGGGTTGCCGTGTACCAGAACAAAGAATTGAAATGGTCTCTACTGTCTCCCTTCTGCACTTTGGCTAATCAACAACAGTAGAACTAACTAATTAGAATAGAAAGTGTGTGGAGTTCCCCCCTGCCCCATACAATTTTATGATGACTGAGACCAAAGTGACAGTGATGGAGACAGAAGGAAAAAACTGTCATGGCATAGTTAACAGCAGCACAGCTTCTCTCCTACTGCTTCATCCATATGGTTCAGAGATTACATGCAGGAACCCCTTTTCTAACATAGTTGTCTTTTCCCTGTGTTTAGGTGTCTAGCAAGCCCTGCTGATCGTGTCCTGGTGAGAAAGGTTTGTCTTACAGGAATTCATCCACTTGGAAGACAGTTTTTAGGCCACCAACAAAATTTTAAATAGAATTCAGGTATAGGAATCTAAAGGATATTGAGGTGAGAATACTTCATAGAAGTGTGTCTCAGGAGTTCTGCATGGGACAGTATTTGGTCCCGCGCTGTTTCACAAATGTAGGCATTTTCACTGCTGGTCTGGAGTGATACAGAACATGATTGCTGATATAGTGTACTAATGCTGCACAACACTGAAGGATTGGTCTTTAACAGTGAAGAGATGAAGACTCATATGGAATGAGGTAAATCATTTAGCAAGATGTACCCCAAAACTGAACATTTTTTAACACAGATGAAACCAGAGATACTGTATTCAACTTACAGTGTTTCCGATTTGCTTTTAATTTTTATGTGGCTACATTTGCATTGAAAAAAAAATGTTTCTTTCAACTAGAAATTCTTCATTAACTTGGTCAAATTTCTCCAAGTATTTGTAGCCAAGCAAATGTATTTGAGGGAATAGTGTTATTACCATTTCTTTTTATCCACTAGCCTAGGCACTTTTCACAACAAGAGAGACCAGAGATCAAACCGTTTTTTAGTGAAGGGATCTGTCCTCACATCTGACACCAATAAAGTTCAATCAGTATGTTAGAGCTGCTGTGCTCAGCATAAACTACTTAAAATTCATTGAACCATCATGTGAAGGAGTGAATTATTTCACTACCTGGCTTTATCTGCTGGACACTCTGGATGTAGGACATTTTCATTCCAGTGCTCGAATGAGTCTTTCAAAATTAATATAAAACAGGGTATATGACCAACAAGGCAGAATAAGGACACCTCACTGTAAGATGGTGGTATTTATACCAGCATGTTATGTATTTAGGGAAGGTTCCTGATATATATTTTTTCAAATCTGCTCAAGTGACATACAGAAATGAGCATGAGCCTTTGGCTTTCTTGAGGATTTTGCTAACCCCTAGAAACTGGATAAAAGAAGATCAATGGCTAAACTATCAACTATCATTAATTCTTGCTCTTCATTTCATTTCTTGTCCTAAAGTGATAACCAAATATTCTGTTCATGTTCAATGTAATGCTTCTGTAAATGCGTGACTATTTTTCTTTTTTTTTTTTTCTGGTTTGGCAAAGATAAACCAAACCAAAATACAAAATTTGTTGAAACTAAATGAATTTTCATTTATTATTTCATTCCACTGGTGAAGAGAAAATAACTACTGAGAGATCTTTAAGTGCATACATTTTGGGGGGAAAGGATCCTTAGCACTGTATTCAATCAGCACCTAAAAACTTTATCAAGCCTTTAATGTGCACTTGCTGAAGTCTGAATAATTGCATTTGTGGTCACTGAAAGCTTATTATGTGATTTTAATTACTGAGAGGGCAATCAATCTCTGATCTTTGCAGCTATTACTGTGCAAAGTTCTATTTAGTGCCCATTTCCCTCATTTTCTTTTTTGGGTAAAGGAAAATTGATTGAATTAAGTTTTTCCTCTGCTTGTAGAAATACATATATTTCATTTTAAGGTTTAATACTGGTTGCCCTATGTAAACAAGAAGAGCACCTAAGAGCGGCACATTTCCCAATATCATTTGGCAACAGCTCAGCTCTGTATTTCCTTGACCAAAGCTTTGTGTTGCATAAGCAGGTTTGCTGGCTGGGTGGCTTGTTGCGTAGTTGATTTTTGGACCTAAATAGTCTAATATCAAAAAGAAGTTGCCCAATGTGGCCTATCTGTGAAGAGGGAGACGGGGAGATAAAATATTTTTCCAGTTTAATATTCTGGAGAGTTTATCCCCTTTAGACACCTGCAACTGAAGATGTTACCCGAAAAAGGATGGGAAGGTTGGAAGTCCTCAGGAACCTCTCTGGCAGAGTGATACATGCTGTCTGATTCTAAAGAAATTGTGCCTTGCAAAGTGAAAAAAGTCTTTGATTTTTCTTTCAGTCCTACCTCAAGTCATGCTACTGTAAATTAGGCTTAAGTGAGAGCCCAAGACAACTGAACTCATTCCCTACATTAGAATCTTGCTGACAGTTATTCTGTCACACACTTGTTCTGCAAACACTTTCACAAGCACCTAACTGAATTCAGCGTGACTTCTCCTGCTTACATGCCAAACTTCTGTAATCCTGATTAAACCAGGATCGAGGATCATACAACTCCTTTTGCAGTATTATCTCACTATTTTGGACTAACATATCCAGATCTTTTGTCTAAGCTGATTTCTGGTAGGTATTCGACATGTTCATTTTTCTTAAGATCACATACCATTTGGACCTACCAACCAATTCATTTAATCTGAGCAAGTTACGCTGTTCCAGCTGTAGTTAATGAGGGAGAGTAGCAGTTAAAAAAAAGTCTTTTAGCTTGGATACTTTCTCTTGGCTATGATTATAAAGAGGATCTAGGTGATTTGCTTAGACCTTTAAATAACTAATACTAGTTGAGCTGAATTCCATGTGGCATTTAAATCAATTAAGCCTATCTCTAATTAGTATTAGGGGTTGGAAGTCACTGCTGGTTTTCAGGCTTCATGATCTGGCCATTTTTTATATTTCTATATGTTCACAAATATATTTCAGTAGTACTTGTCATGGCTACATTTAAATTAATGATATGCTGCACAAAATATTTGATTATGTGAAGAACAACAATTCAAACAATTCCAAATGGCATAAGTTATTCTTTACATCCAGTGGATTACTTCTGCAGGAATGAATGAATGAATAAATTATAAAAAGAACTCAAAGATGTATAATTTTTCTATATTGGGAAATCTCTATTGCCAATTTTATATCATATGCCTAAGTAAGTTCTTTATAAAATAAACAAATAAAATCTGTTGAAAGATAAAAATAGATCAAAGGTCACTTTGTCTTAGGAGTGTCAATGACAATCATCTTAGCTTCATTTCACTATGGAGAATACTTTGACAAGCAGGACACTACAAAGACCTAGTAGAAGTTTAGTGGAGATTTAAGGTGTTATAGATGTCAGTCCTTGCATGAACCACAATCACTAAGATTCATTCCTTGTCAGTACTATTTCCCCTTTTCAATGAATGACTATTTAAAAACCCTTCCACAGCAAAAGGTGCAGTTACTGAGGTTCATTTCTTGGGAGCAGCAGAATAGAAAAATCTTATAAAGAATTGAGATAAATGTGCAGGAAACTATTCTGCAGGTGCAGATTTTTCTATATTAATGTACAACTTCTTTGAGGATATTATATATACTATGCTGGCATATAGTTTTTCATTTATACTTTTACTGGCTGTAACTTCACAGTTCTTCCAGTTTCATCTCACTGACTCCTCATTCTCAACTCTTTCAACTGAACTTATTTGAGAGCAAGAGAGGAGGAAAGAGAAAAGACAGCGTAGAAAGAAATCAGCCTGTGAGAAAGTGCAGGAACATAATCTGAAAATATGATTCAAACTGTCACCATGATTAATGTTTTTGGCCTTCCTCTCATCTTCTACTCATCAAAACTCTTTTTGCCTGTGGTTTTGGATCCAGCAATATAACTTACTTTTGATTCTACTTCACCTCCAGGTCTTTTACCCTTTTGCTCCATCCTTCTCAAGTTCTGCCTTGTCCTTTTTCACTCTCTACCTTTCACTTTTCATCACCCACAGGACATCTTGGTGAGTTTGTTCTTCAGCATAATTCACCTGAGAGACAAAGGTGGCTTGGGTTAACCACTTGCTATCACCAAAAACTCTCTGCTCAGCCTGGTGATCATTTCCCTGCTTGTGCATGACAATTACACAACCCATCCTAGGCCCCATTTTTGCAGAAAGCTGGTCCTGAAGGTCTCACCTTAGCCTGAATAAATGTACTCTCCCCAACCAAAATACACTCAAGACTAAACACAAAGCTGAAGAGTGGCTTGGTGGGGGGTTAAATCTAATTTCCCTGATTTTCATCTAATTACGCTAATTCTACTTTGGTAAATGATAGAGGAAAAAAAAAGATTCTGTTCAAGCGTAAGTAATTTGCAGAACTGGGGTATAGATACAATCGAAATCAGGTTTCAGAAAATTGAAAGCAAAGTTCAGACCTGTTCTAAGAACAGTATGAGACTATAGAATAGCTTGACTAAAGGAATGTTTTTCCTAATGCGAATTTTTATTTTCAGTCCATTGTAACATTTATATTATAATGATATACCAGAGCTTGGGCATCAAAGAATCATAGCTGATTATTGCATTCCAAAAAGGAGAGTGGAGAAATGCCATCTTAAGGATTTACTTTTTTAAGTTATTGCTTTTCATTATCTTAAGTTATTTCAACATTTAAAGAATGAAACTCACCAATTTGGCAGTCTGTCCTCCCTTTTCATGTTCATCAGCCATTGTACCCTTATGTAATTTCTGATCAAGCACGCTACAGCACAGCTAAAAATGTGGATGATCAAACAATTTCATCGATAATTACTACTACAGACTACTTGCATCCATAATTAATAGGTTAAGAATAACTCTACTAAAATAATTAAATTTATAGCTAGGTAGAAGCATCCATCACTCTTCAGTATTACTGCAAATCACTACAGTATTTATAACGGACTAGGAAAAAAAATGGAGCAACACATGTAAAGGACAGAAATGATAAAAACAAACTTCTCTCAGTGCTACACACTTCATACAATAAATTTTTGTTTTGTCTCCAAGGGATTTTCTTCTCGACAAATCTGAAGTCTAGCAAGTGCTAAGGTTATGTTCTACAGCTGAATCAGCCATGGCACCAATTCATCACAACTGCACACATCTGGCAGACTATTATAGAGTTCATATAGTTTATTTGTTTGCTAAAGTAGCTAAAAAAGTTTTTACTTTAAGGGGTTATCTACAGATGTTCCCTCTGATACAAAAAGTGTGTGTGTTTCCCAGGAGCTACCTCATTACTCAAACAGGACTGTATCGAAAGCTGTGCATTGAAATCTCAGTGCTCAGCACTAGACAGTCAGGTTATTCTGTCTGGAAGAAATGCTACCAGCTGTGCTGAATAAGGCTGCAACTGAGTACTAGCTAGTAGAAGAAAGCACAAATTGCTTTTCCCTGTTTTGTTGTTTGGGTTTTGGGGTTTTTTTTGTTTTTTGTTTTGCTAGAGGTCCAGCCAAAATAAGTTTCTTAGATGTCCCTATACTTAAGAGTTTTCCTTGACACTAGAACAACAAAGAACTGGGCCAGTTCCATAACGTAATATTTTCCTTGTGTTCCAGGAATATACTCTTTTCTGTGAAATCATGACACAGTTCATACAACACATCCACCTTGTTCCATATTTCTGTGGCTGAGTTGGTACACCAAACATCACCAGCTGACATATTCTGTCAGGATGGGAGCCAGCAGAAGATGACCCTACTGACTGCAGTGTCATTTCTATCTTTGATCTTTAAGTCAGGAAGAGAAAATTAGGTGTAGGATTCCATTTGAATAGTTCATGTCACAACTTTCAATATGGATTCACACTGGCCTGGATGAGAGGAAGCAGAGGAGCTGTTTTCCAGCCCTCCTCAAATAACTGTTGAAATTCTTGCCCAGTTAATGGAGAAAAAAAATAGCTGCAGAAGGTCCAGTCTGTCTTGTATATGTGGTGCTTAGGAACGTGCTTCAGTGGTGGACTTGGCAGTGTCAGGTTTACAGTTGGACTTGATGATCTTAAAGGACTTTTCCAGCCTAAATAATTCTATGATTCTGTGAAAAGTGTCTCTCTTCTCCAGTGAGTTACATGACTGCAGATGACAAGTCCTTCTGCTTAGATTTGCAAACTACTACTCTCACTGAGAGTACAAGTGGCTCAAATGGAAATCGTAGATATCAGACCAGCATCCTATTCAAAGTGCTCTCTTACAACAGTAACTGGAAAAGAGTAAAGGGGATGGTGGCAAGACTTGAAAGACTCATTGCTTGAAATTTCCCCAGGGAAAG
>NW_009930873.1:18178-36953 GCF_000696875.1 Nestor notabilis
TAGTCAGTCTGAGGAGAACCGTGTCCACATGTCTCCAATTCCACATGAGTACCTTCACCTTCAAGGCAGAGGGTATGCACGGTGAGAGCAATCCATGAAGAAGCATTATTAGGAAGAAGGATCACACACCATGACAGCAGAGAGTCAGAATAGAAGAGAGAGTGTACACGATTATAGGAACCTTCAAAATTGTTTATAGAATAAATAAAGATATAAATAAAAAGTAGGAATAAACTTGCCTAAAGGGAGGAAAATCCTCTCTTCGTCTTCCCTGCCCCTTCCCAATTGCACTGATTTACATATTAGCTGACCTCCCTCTTGCCTGGATATTGCCATGCTCTTAGGTATACATAAAAGAATAAGAAAAAGATGTTAGGTGTAGGAGAAAGAAACTGCAGCCTGTAAAACCTGTCTGGCAAAAAACAGCTCTGAGAGAAACTGCAGGAAAGTTGAAGACCACCTGTGGTACCTCAGGGCTAGGGCAGACGAAAGAAGTTGTCAATGGTTTGTTCTGCACTAGTGCTGGTACCTGTGGCCAAAATAGATCTGAAGGGGCGCTTTTCTCTTTCAGCAGGTTCCTCATCTTTCCAGTTCAAGTGTGCAGCTGCATGCATTTTGTTTCTAAGTGGATGCCCCTGTTTTAATTCCTTTGCATTTCCTGCTCTAGGCTATTTGAGTCTGAGACCAACATGTTGATGGTTGTTGTAACTCATGACAGCAAAATTTGCTCTGACACCTTCTCCAGGCTGAGTAACCCCAAGTCTCTCAAGCAATTCCTACATGATCCCTCTGATCATTTTTGTGGCCCTCCTCCAGACCGTCTCCAACAGGTCCATGTCTTTCCTGTACTGAGCCTTTGCTGTCTTCAGGCTGGAATATTAACATATTCTGTTCAATTTTAATTCATTGATTTCACTTTACTACTTACGTATCATGTGGGATTATGTTAGGAAACTAATGTACATGTTGCCACAACATCACTCTGATTCCTTTTCCTAGCCCTCAAGTTTACTTCTTTTCAGCTGCCAGCATATCTGAGTAATCTCCCCTCCCCCCCCAATCCTCTCTCAATAACTACCCTCTGAAGAGAAAGCAAAGGGATAGGGGCAGAAATGTATACTATTGGACCATTTTAGGCCCACAGATCATGCATCAGAAATCATCCAACCCTAACTATTCTATGATACAGGCACAAGTGACTGAATCCACCTTTTAACCCTACCTGTTGCAGCCTCATCTTCTTGCATGACAGCATAGCCAAGGTCTGTAATTCAAGGGCAGATAGAACTTAAAATTCTCTACTGTCCTGTCATGTTGAAGCAGTTCGAAAGCTTCTTGTACAATAAATACTTTTTAGTTCTCTTGAAGGTCACTTGGCCTCCTTTTTTTTTTCTTTTTTTATTTCTCACAAAGACAGTTTTTCTCTATTTTTCTTCTGCCTGCAGATCCCCCTCACCAATGCAATGGTGAATAGCTGTGGTAAATACTAGGATTATTATTTATCTGAACAAGAAAGCTGAGTGTGTGAGAATTTCAGCTACCCAAATAAGAGCGAAAACTAAATACCATTTTAATGGAAACAGTTTTCACATCTGTATTGTGGACACTAAATACTTGCACATGTCTAAAGGATTGTTACTTGCACTGTTCATGAGTTGTAGTTTAGCCAGAAAGTGTGAAGTGCAATCATTTCCTCTTTTCTAAGGTCTAAAAGATTTTAGGTTTCCAGGGAGACCTTATTTCAGCCCTTCAGTACCTAAAAGGGACCTGTAAGAAAGATGGGGAGAGACTTTTTAGCATGGCCTGTTGCAATAGGATGAGGGGTGGTGGTTTTAAACTAAAAGAGGGGAGATCCAGGCTGGATGTGAGGAAAAAAATCTTAGACATGAGGATGGCAAAACACTGGAACCTGTTGCCCAGAGAGTTGGTAGATGTGCTATCCCTGGAGACGTTCAAGACCAGGCTGGATGTGGTTCTGGGCACCCTGATCTAGTTGAAGATGTCCCTGGTCATTGCAGGGGGTTTGGACTAGATGAGTTTTAAAGGTCCCTTCCAACCCAAACTATTCTGTGATTCTATGATTCTGTAAGTCATGGGACCCTCCTTTAGCTGAAGTGGGCATTGGATCAGGGTTCACATGGGTCAACATAAGGTCACCAAGGGAACCTTTACTTATATGCAGATTCTTATCTCATTATCTGCCAACAGAATACTTACGGGGTAAAACCTTTCCCCAGAAAGGAGGTTGAATGCTTTTATTTATTGTTAATGGGGAGGGTACATCTAATCCATCATAACTACCATGGAACAAACATGCTTACAACACTCTTAGTTGTCAATCTTTTCCCTCTGTTTCAAAGGTTTCTAGTGCCCCTATACCAAAGTGGAGCTGGAACAACATTGAAGTTCTTAATGCTGCTGGAAAGGCTCTAAAGCTGAATTTTGGGCTGCCCTCAGTACCTGTGCATAAAACAGGCCACCTTGCATAGGCTGACAGATATAGGAACTGTATCTGACAAGCCATAAGTGTTTCTATTCTTATTTGTTTTCAAATTGTTCCTTATTCTCAAGACAGTTTTAGGCTTTTGCTTCTGGGACTGCACTGGATGTTGCTCTCTGTCAACTATGAAATCAGTCAGAACTGCTGCCCTGAAAGAATGAGCATTCTAAACAAATAACAGGAGCCAAAATGCCTGGCCAGAAATCACCCAGAAGGCTGGTCACAGGATTCAGGTTGCTTCAATCCTACACCACTGCCCTACACATTGTACTGTTTTGCCTTTGGTCATTAGTGCTCCCAAATCCTCATCTGTTTAAAAGGAAACACAGCTCATCAAAAAATTACCCAAGTGCAGGCTGCACAGTTCTTAGTGTCTTTACATACGCTTCCCTCTAGTGTTAAAAGTCAGCAACTCAACATGCTTCCTGGAGCGATTAGCTTGCCTCTGATTGTTACACTTAGCATGAACCCCAAATTTCATTCTGCAGTGAAATAACATCAATATAAATAGTGCCTTAAGTATTACAGAGAAAAAAGCGAAGTAAGATCCTATCGTTTACTGTCTTTCTAGAGGTATTGCAAGATATGAGAAGAAAAACAAAGTCAAGGTGAAAGATTCAGAGCCACAGCATATTCATTAAATTCTGTCAGGCATTTATGCACTACAGCTGTGCATTAATATTGGACCTGACTTTCAATCATCACCTAAGACAGCATTGCTGATATTAGGAGTATCCCTAAAGTACAATATGTTTGTGTCTGTACATCAAGAAAGGATGTACTGACAAGTAATACCCTTCAGCACAATAACCTTGGCAGGCCAAATTTAGAGGACATGTTTTGCAAGTGTCTCATTCTAGCCATGCTCAAAGAGGTCACTGAGTTTGTTAAGCCAGATGCTGGTTTAAAATTAGAAATACTGTAGGATAGCCATGATAATTTATAAGCATGAAGTGAAAAAATCTTGCTAACTAAAGCAAGAACTTTTAAAGAAATTTGAATTTTGTGAATAGAACACTTGAGATAAAAGAGCATCTATTTGAAAGCAGTCAAATCTTCTGGTGGGTTAGCAAAATTCATTCACTACAGGACCAAAACTTTCTCAGTATTAAAAAATATATATATATAAAAACTTTGTGCCTGAACCAGTGGCTTTATGGTTTGGCTGGTCACTTCCTGAAGCCATTTCTATTTGGGAATCATATTTCAGTTAACTACCATGACAAAGGTATCACCTTAGCTTCTCTAAACACTATCCTTTGGCAATTTGTTCTATCTTTTTATGTGTTAATAAAATAAAATGTTCTACTTAAACCCTTTAAAAAGTGTCCATGGATGTATTTCAAGAAGTACGAAAGCTCCTGAAATTCACCTCAGTAAGGTCAATATGAAGTTTCTAGTATTCTCCTGGTTCTTTTTTATCAATCTTTCCAGCTCCTATTTGGATTCCCTATTGTTTTACATCCCTGCAGACAAACATTCTGATGAAAATGAATGCAAACTATTACTATACTGATTAGCTAGTTCTTGCTCTGTCTTCCTCATATACTTGTAAATGTCCAAAGAAGACCAAAAGCATCAGAGATTTATCTTCACTGTTCACAGGGCTGTGTTACAATATATTCAGGAACCTGAACACTCACTCAACTGAGTAACAAAATCACAGAAAAAGTCTTCTGAGATTTCATTCAGTTAATAACGATAAAGCCCTGCATTTCTCTCAGCATGGATGCAGCTTTGGGAATTCTTTGGGAAGTCACATATGCACCATTTATTTGGTTTGCAGTTCAAATAGGGCAATGAAATGTACAGGGTCAGGTCCTAAGTTTAGGTGATTTACCTCATGTGAAAAGCTGAAATAGACAACAACTAGTCTGGATCTGAAGAAAAAAAAAAGAAAAGGCTGGGCAGCATTGCTTGGACTCATAATTTATTTAAAAAATCAGAGAAACTGAAGCTAATATGATTGAATTAGTGAATAGTTTGGGTTATAAAAATGAGAGAAGGGAGTTGAAATACTTCTTTTCAAGAAATCCTGAGTTAAACATTTTGACATCAGCATGTGTCATAGTTGAATTTCTTAAAAGACCAGACCAGACCAAACCAAACCAAACAAAACCAAACCAAACAAACCCCTAAAAACTGAAACATTCTCATCTTTCTGCCACTTTTCTGGGGTTTTCTTTTGATCACAAAGCCAAAATGCAATCCAGGGCTGTAACCACACAACTCTTCCTGTTTCTAACTTTCTTCCTTTCATGTGGGCCTCTAGACTTCCTCAGTAATGGGCACTGCCAAACAGGTAAGTCTGCAGTTTTTGTTTGTGTGAAATATGAAATAGAAAAGTCCATAAATTCTACAATTACAGAAAACTGCTTAGAGAAAGAAGGCAGAGCTAGAAGGCAGGCTATACATATATGCATATTTACACATAAAAGTGGAAAGAACTGGATGTTTAAGGGATACGGTGGTATCAGTTGAAGGAAAATGAAGATGTTCCCTTCTAGCCACTTTCATGAACTCTGACTAAAAATGCTGCTATCATTTCAGAGTTTTCTCTTCTTATGCAAACTGTGTTTTACTCTGAGTAATTATCTTCAGAGAGGCATCACTGTCCCCATCACGACCCAAAGCAAAACTCATTGACCTACTGTGAATACACATTAACAGTCTACCAAGAAAACTCCTGCAGAGTTGGCATCTCCAATTTTAAGAAGTTTAGTAGTTAAGCAAAAATACTCTGGTTGTGATCCATCTGTCCTAACTGAAATCTAGCAGTTACTTGTCCAAACCTTGCTAATCACCCTCCACTTCACGCAGTCAATAGAGTGAAAGAGCTTTCAACAGATGATTCATGTGTCCTGTCTTCTTTATGAGGGCTAGATAAGATGACCTTCTGGAGGTTAATATTTCTCTCCACCAAATGTAAAAGGACCAAAGGGTAACAAACTCAGATATATAGCTCTGACTGTTAGATGACTCATTTAGGGCAGATGAACCCTCTCATTAGTTCAGCAATGACAGTGGCTCTTCTAGCCAGATGCGAGACTACTCAGAAAGGTAGTATCTCTTCCTTGTGATGCACCAATGAGTTAGTGCTACAATAGTCAACCTAGCTGGGAATTTAAGTCACAACAGACCTCATAAATCCCAAATAAATTAATAAATACTTAATAAATTCAACTTACAAGGTGTTTTTTGGATGGCTAGGGTTAGCTTCTGGAGAAATCTTTCTGGTTTTTACAGGTGGTTTTGGGGGGAAGATGTTAAACTATTGGAGTTTTTTTAACAATCTAAAAAACAGTTTTAATAAAAACAAAGATAGCAAAGATCCTTTCACAATGCTCTGCTTGTGATTTGAGTTGGAAAGCTTATCATAAAGATTTTCTTTTCTGTTCAGCCAAACTGAGGAGCAAGAGCATTGCCCTGTTAATACAATTACTATTCAGATTCATCGCAGATTTTCTTTTCCAGTTAATCATAAAAGTTTTGGTCTTCTCTGCAGCTACCTGAGTTTTATGTGATGTACTCTGAATTTATAATTTGTGAACTGCTGCACATAATTGGGATTATCAAAACTCCAAAATACCTTTGATGCATCACAGAAAAGCTGATTTTTTAAATGTTTTTTTTTATTTTGATTGCATTCAAGAGACATTCAGAGAAGCTAGATGTCAGTCTGGTTTTATCAAATTTGTTCAGATCATGTCTGCAGCTGCATTTTGCTTAAGACGTTGGTATGCTAAAAGTAAAGGATGCTTCTGGGTAACAGGGTATAAAAGTAGGTCAATATACAAAGACATCTCAGTGACAGCTTTGTGACTTAAAGCAATACAGCATCCCAGGCTACTTGTGTTTCAAATTCTAATATTGAATTTTCAAGTAAAGATATGAAATTAATATATGATCCTTCAGGATTCAGAAGTACTAAGTTCTCTTCATTTGTATCTGTCAATGGAAAATTCAATTCTAGGCAATATCTTTCCTAAGAGTTCACATTTAGTGGAATCACTAAATTGTCTTATTCCTACTTTCCTCTTAAGGGAAGTTCTTGCACCTTTCATTTTACGGAATAGTGCTATCTTTACAACATCAGTTGAAAATGACAAGTTTACCTTTGCAAAAAACTGTCAGAAGTACAATCGTGTGCAACTAATGAGATAGATAGTTAATGTTCACTCATGTAGACTTACATGGGTTTTGGAAAGGCAAATATAATGTTTCCAGTTGTTGAACCTGTTCCTAATGCCTGCAATACCTTCAGTAATACAAATGCTTAAAAGCTGGGGTCATTTAAGCAACCAAATGGTTAAATTACTTATTAAAAATCTTGACTTTTATTTCACCTTTTATTTTCTATTTGCTAAAAATTTGCAATGCCATCTCTTCTCAGCACTGATGGCTTATTTAGAAGCATTGCTAAGGGGCTAGATTTTGAATTTGTTGACTGAAATTATTCATTTTAATTATACATTATGCTACCCAATCTTATTGTTTTTGTTCTTGTTTTCTGCCTGTGACCAAACTTTTTTCCACATTGAATAATGAATGACAGGCACAAGTCCAAGATTTTAATCACTAACAGAAAAATAACACTGAAATGTTTGAAGGATTTGCAGACATTTGCATACAATAGACTCTAGTTACAGTGACATTATGCACAATGGGCCACATGATCCCACAAAAAGCCACAAACTTAGGGCGGCACCAGGTATTATGGGAAAACTGCAGTCCCAGCTACTTCTTAGGGAAAACATGCTTCTTGGGCTTTCTAGGGAGTGTTACTCTGCTTCATTACTTCACCTACCTTTTGAATCTTTTCAGATGAGTGAATACTATGAATGAAAATATCAGTAGTAGAAAACCATTCTTCTTCCTTTAAAACTCTCATTAATAAGAGGTTTTCTTGCACAGTAGAAGAAAATCGAAATCACAGGAAAGAGCTGTTGTCATTTCCATAGTTATTTTTAATATTGCATCTGGGTCATACAACTAGCACAATCTCTTTTCATCCATTATCTATAGTACACTAAGTTCTCAAGGCTTGAAATAGAGCATAATTCTACTGTGCTAGGCATAGCACAGATACAGAACACAATTGTTTCACTGTAGAGATTACAACATAAAGAGGAATGTTACTGCAAAAAAACCCTCACTAAAGTATGATACAATTAGGCCTGGCAAAATGAAGTAACAAAGACTCTTAGGAGCTCAGGCAGCATAAAGTCACAGAGACACCAACTTTTGAGTACTTCTGTGATCTATTGAACAGCAGTAGTTTTGATTTTTATTTCCTACTTTAGAAAAAAGTATCAATAGTCAGAAATTCACTCATTAAGAATCTTAAAACTTGAATGCCTTCAAACTTTACCTTTTGAAAAAAAAAATAAAAAAGGAAAAGAAAAAGAATAGGAACAAACCATAGCACATAATGTAGTCCTTTTTTAAAAAAGAAGGGTACATCAGCTAAGGTCTCATCTGGAACACTCTGTCATTCAGAGTGGGCTGCACCATTCCTGGGCACAAGAAAGCCACAGACCACTGAGAAAGCATCCCGTGATAAGTAATCAGAGTTAAAAAATGTCTAGAAAACATTTTTGTTAAAGCTGGTTGTTTACTTTGACACTGATAATCATTTGTAGTGTCAAGACATGAGAAACTCCTTTGTGAAATACACACTGGCTAACATAGCTTTGCCTCATATAATGACCTTCCCAAACTGTGAAAGTACAAGAACAAAGTGAATGCACAGAAAGCAAGGAAGGACAAAGGCAGAAAGCTGCTGCTTTCCAGAAGAGAAGAAGTAGGCAAAACATTATGTTGTGAAATCCTAGTGGCTCAGCTTGCCTGCCTGAGGAATGCAGGAACAGGCTCTGGAGACACTAAGCCAGAATAAACCTTCATAAAAAATGCATTGAACTGTGAAACCACAAGAGGTGAAAGTGGGAAAAGATTAAAAAGCAAAGCCTAAGAGAAAAGAGGATTTCCACTGATGAAAACATATCCTGGTAAATTGAAAGTCTGTGAACTGCAAATGTATTTTTGTTGAAGAATTGTGTATGTCTTATGCTGAATCAGGCAGCAATAACTGATCAATTGTAGAAATGCAACGAATAAAGTAATTAGGTTGTTAGCAAAGTTAAGTTTCTTTTGAAAATGGAAGAAGATGGTCAATACGAGCAGAGTCTGCACAGTCTAGCATTTGGGCAGTCCCACCTGAGGCTGAAAGACTTCTTGCCTGAGGTTTTACTAAGGATGCTCTTGAGTGAGGAATTACAGAAAATGCTGGAAGGGACCTTGGGCAGTCACTTAATTTTCCCTCTGTCTTGCCCAATGACAGGGTACGAAGGGTCCACAGTATCTCATTCGTCAGAGAGATTGGTTTAATCTGGTCTTTGAAACCCTCAACAGTGATTTCACAGCCTCATTACACAGTGTGTTGAGTTCTTAACTCTCCTACCTGCTAGAAGATTTTGCTCAGTGTCTATCCTAAATTTTCTTTGCTCCAGTTTAAGCTTCTCAGACCTTGCCTTATCTCCAGTGTGTATAAGAACAGTTCATTTTCTTCCCCTTTGCAAAAACATTTAAATATTTTCAGACTGTAGTTATGTGTCCCAAGTTAGTCCACAGTTTCTCAATATTAAAAAAACCTACATCCTTCATTTGATGCCCACAAGTTTTGTTTTCCTGACTTTTCTGATGATTTCCCCTGAAATCTGATCTACCTTTTTGATGTTTGTCTTGACCTGCAATACCCCCAATATTAGAGATATGGGAAGAAAGGAACATGAGCTATTTATAATGTTCAGTAATTCTCATTTTACATCTCTAGGATGTCTTCTTTGCATTACAGTTAATAAATAGCACTTTGAAATAGAGGTGTCTGAAATGCCATTAAACTACCTTATTTTTTATGCATTCGCACATTGTATATATGATAGCCAGGCTCTTTTCATTAATGCCCCTTTTTTTGGTGGGTGCAGCTCTGCTGAGAGCAATGGCCTCCTGTAACTGTCCTCTCTATCTAACCTATCTCCTGCACACACAGGGTGCAACTCTCACAGGTCATTTAGAAGGTTGCAACAAGAGTATGCACTAGTGACGGGATGAAGGCACGGACTCCGATGGAAGATCGAAGACGTAATTTATTTGCTGGCTGTGTTTATGTATCTTCTGCTGACAGAAAGGTTCCACTTGGCTACAACTAATTGGTCACTCTTATCTGTTCGCGCCTTAAACTATACATTTCATTTGCTACCTACTACTGCCTGCGCGACACTACGTAATATAGCTGTTAACCCTTAACTTGGCATCTTCTCTTCGTCCTTGCTCTGGATTCACTCTTGTTCGTGTTCATCTTTTCCCTCTGGGGCCGCCTTCTATCAGCTCCATGCAGTCGTGGCCTCCTGTCTCTGCTAGGAATGTCCACACACACACTAGGAACTTCACTTTTTTGAGACAGTGATCTCTGCATAGCCACAGCCCTTACCTGGCCTCTGACTTATAAGGGGATCTCTCTGCCTGTTAATGGTGTGACAAACCGGAGGAAACAGAATGGATGGACACAAAAAAAAAAATTGGAAGGACACAAAAATGGTAGACATGGAAAAGGCTTACTGAAAGTCATTTAGTACCAGTAGAGAACACTCAGCCACAGAAGACAGTACTTTCCGTAAGTCCCAAAGCCGAGTGCTGCTAGGTACCCCTGTCCTCTCCAGTCTGACATCCCACTCAAAGCGTCAGAGCTTTAAACTTCAAAACTTTTTTCAAGACGCACAGAAAAGGCCCACAGGGAAATGCAATTCCAACGACTGTTTGGGTTTTTTCTGAGCATGTATTATTCTACTGTGAGGGGTTTTTTACTCCTAGGAGACAGTATGGCTGAACAAAACTGATCAGGATTCAGGCTAATCCAAATACAAGTCCTACCCAGCTGTTCCTCCTTTTTCTTCATATGGCTTCTTTTGCTTCAACATCTGACAACCATATATCCTTTTTTACCCATCTGACACTACTTCTGTAAGATAAGACAATGCTGTTGTTCCCACTAACAGATGGAAACTGAGATAGCTATCTGGAAATGGGCTTAGGTGTAGCAATGCTGAAAGCTGCAAGGCTCTTGCAAGGTGCCTGGAGCCTGAACAGGAGTTTGCTGCTCAGAAGTACCTGAGCAGTATGTGGGGAAAGCCAAGGATCTCCAAAGAGGGTTGACAAGACCCACAGTACTGAATAATATATCTTAGGAGCTGCCTAAGAGAGCCATTAGGAAAGGCTAAAGAGAAAGGTTTACCTAAACTCCAACTCTGTGCAACTTTCTTTCTCCAGGCTCAGGGCAAGGAGTCCAAGTCCCTCCAAACTAAAGTGTCTATGTCAGAACAGCATTTTGGATCTGGAACTGTCTTTCAAGAGATGATCTCCTCTTGCAGATAAGAACAGGGAGACATGGATTTGATGCCCTTCTCAACCAAGGGACCCCAGAGGTTTGTGACAAGCACCAGACAGAGCAGGACTGTAGAGGCTTGGGAAATGTAGTAACTGAAATCTGCACTTCTGAGCGTTTACTTAAATGTTTTTTGGGTCACGCTTTTTAATTAATATTGAGGATTAATGAACATCGTATTAGTGTCACTGGAACTGATGTAACTTGGTCTTTCTGAGTGTATGTTACTAGCCCAACGCCACACAGCACAACCTAGAAAGGGTTGAAATGAGCATTGTAAGACCAGCAACAGCCCACAATCGGTTAACACCAGACAGCTCTTTCTGGGAACGTTGTAAGAGGTGTCACAGACACAGCACACCCCAAGTCAGCAGTGTAACTGCAAGGGGCTGCTTACAGCCAGCCAGAGTCCCGGTCTGTATGGAACCAAGCTTTCCTCCAGAGATAGACAACTGGAAGAATTTCACAGGCCTCCTTTCATACAATTGCTGTTGTTTAATGGCCTTTGTTTTGCTTCCAGATGCTTTCAAGATTTATTGACTAAATAATAAAATCTACATATGTGAAACATAATGTTGAATAATATCAGTACAGTTCATGGAGCATCAATTAATGTGAAGCAGCATCCGCAAAACATGGTTTAATGTAGGCTGCAGATAGGCACTTCTCTGGAAGCTCATATCTCCAGGTAAATCCCCTCCTTAATTACCAATAAAAGTACAGTAAGACATATATGAAAGTACTTCTTATGTCCAAATAGATTCCCGGTGGCCAGATGAAGGTTAAAACTCCTGTTGGCTAATTGCCTCAATTTAATACTGTTAGCAGATGCATTTATAGTTTTAAAACCCTTTTTATGATGTCTAAGTAATTGCATCAATTTGGCAACCATCTACTTAATTTTAAACAGCTTTAACAGAATGCCTACAGTTGAAAACAATTCTTGTCAATGCTACATAAATTGGCTCATTTTAACTGCTTTTTTTTTGTGAAAGGGGGCAATTTGAACAATTACTCTGCATTGAAAACAGCTTTTGTCACTGCTAAATTGAATCACTTGAACTGTTATTTACATGTGCTATAAAATTTTATTTACTGTCAAAGGGCTTTTCTTGCAATTGAATTTTCATTGTAACTCTTAGATTTTGTTTAGAGTGAAATGGTTAACTTATTGCCTTCTATTATGCACTCCTAGTTGGTGTCAAAGTGATGAGAAACAGGATTTTTTGAAAAAATGAATCTCCACCTAGTACTACTCAGGTAAAAATCATCACCATTATCCACTTCCAGTAGAAAAAGGACATTTTTTGAAAGGTGGGAGTCACTAATTGAGTTTTTATCATCTTTAGTCTCAAAGCTCAGCTTCCCCCAGCACTGTGTAGCCATTTCCATTAGACAGCCCTTATATGCCAGTATAACTGTAGACACAGGAACTAATTCCAGGCAAGATGCAAAATATCTGCTGCTCATTAGCAACTATCTAGTCTATGAGAAAAGACAAGCCCCAGCAGCACTGACACCAGTTGTGTCACTGATATCGTACATTTTCACAGATGAATTCAAATGGTTGTCAAAATTGCCAGCTTTGGAGCTTTGGTGAGTAGTCTTATTTGAGCAGAAAAAGATGTGGAACAGGCTTTTTTCCCTGCTCTGCCCTTTCCACCTGCTTCATGGATCGATGGAGAGCTCACCCAAGATGGACAGCTTGTCCTCTGATCACTTGCAAGGTCCTCTGACAGAAGGCATCGGCTCCTGTCAGTCACGGTGGGGCTGTGCACATAGGCTTGCCTGCATTAGGAATGGACATCCGTCTGATGAGTAGTTATTTTGTCTAACCTTGGGGCTGGAGTTGAACTGATAATTCACAAAGTGAAAATTATTTTCTTAATAAAGAAAAGGACTGCAGTAATTGTCTGACATTTTAAAATACCAACTAGCCTCTACAGTACTGCAAAACAATCACACTTGGTTCAATAAAGGAGTTGGGATCTCAAGTGGATTTCAGCATCCTTGCACCCATCTACAATGAAGACATCTTTGCTTATTCTGGAAGATGATGGCAGGAAAGCTTGATTGTGCCTTGGGCTTGAGGAGTGCCTTGGAGTGATTGTGCCTTGGAGTGATTTTGCCTTGGAGTGATCTCTCCAGCTCCCTTTCAATCTGATTTTCTCCAGTAATTCTTTGTATTATTATACCTCCATCCTCTGTAGCATACCCTGCCTCTTGCAACTTTTCCTCAGTCCTAGGAGCACTTTATGTCTTCTACCCGGAATGTGCTATGAGCCCACACAATGCACACATGCTCTACTTCCTCTGCTTCTGGTTGACAGTTTCTTAGTTTGTTTCTTGCAGATCCAGATGCTGTTTCATTGATTTTCTCATCACACACATGTTTTTTTCACTCATAGGTACAGCTTGTGGAGGGTATTGTCAATGTTCCTTGTCCTCACCTTCTTGAGGCTGCTGGCTCAGGGTTTCACTGCAAATTATGTACAGATCTCTGTTTGTTTTCTTTGATGCCGTGTTATGAATGATTCTCTTGTGCTAATGGCACAGGCAGAAGAATCTGCTGTGTTTACTCAGCAGCAACAGTAGCAAAATGCTATTATTCTGGACAGTTTTACATTTCTTTAATGCCATTATCTGTTTTGCTACCAGAATCCCAAATGTTTTTCATCTTGGTTCCAAGGACTTCTTTGACCTTCTTGGAATTTTTGGCTGTGTTTTTGCAACTATGATAGCAGAAGAACCAGATGCCATTTCTTTCTTTCAGTTTAAAGATCTACAGCTTTTTCGTCTGTGCCTGCCTATGCATGCTCACTGTGCAGGCGTTCAGAGACAGGTATGCTTAATTTTAATTAAATAATGACTTGCTCTGTTCATTTAGGTATTTTCCAGTGAGTCAGACTGATATAAGGTGGGTTGTTTTGGGGGTGGGTGTTATATCTCTGTTTACTACCAGATCAAAACTCAGCCTCAAGCTGTATTATACATTACATACATACATACATATACATACAACACATACAAAGTGTTCTCTTCATAGCTGCACACTGAAGATGCCCTACACTAAATAGTGAAGCTAGTTGGCATGGTAAAGATTTTGCAGTTCCAGACTTCTCTCTAATTTGCTGAAAATCTAGTGCACATTTGGGAAGACTTCCTACACATCACAAATCTTCTGGCTGTCTGCAGATATCCATTTCCATCCTCCTGGCCTTCTGCACCATTAATACCATGGGGATATCTCTGACTGATTGACAGATCCAGGCATCATAGGCCATTCCCAGTGCAGGATACATAAAGGTCTTCTAAAAATAGTATGTGCTCCTGTAAGCAAAGATGGAGCCATGACATCCCTGAACAACTGGCAGTGTATCCTTGACACTAGCTACTTCAGAGTCGCCAGTTTTGTAGCCTAACTCTATTAAGTATGCTTTGTCTTGTATGATTAGATCTCATTTGGGTGAGACCCTTGAGGAGTTTTTTTGTGAGATTTTGTTGTTATTTAAATATCTTTAAATCTTTAGTGAAGTGATGGTTTAGTTTTTGCAGCAGGTGCATCAATTTCAATCTTGGCAATTAGGCATGGAGCCCTTGTCAGACTCATGAGGCTGCATTTCAAAAACAGCAGTGAGCTGAGAGATGGGAAATGAAAGACTTTGATTATTGAATGGTTTCTCTGTGAGCATTTCCATTTGCAGCATCTATGTTTGAAAGCCACTTTAGTCAAACAGGTAATCTAAGAATATCCTGGAACTGAAAAGTCCGAAGTAAAGGGCAAAGAAGTTACAGGAATAGAAGTCCTCCCTATGTCCTTGTTATAGCCTCCTTAAATGGTAAATGTTTTTACATCTGCATGAATGGATTTTAATCAAATATATTCATAAATAGAATACTGAGATGACATATCCTGTTGCAAATACAATCTGTCAGCAAAGAGCATCTGGAAGAGATGGTGCTCTGTCAGCTAAAGCAGATAAAGGAAGCCAGAACCCATTCCTCTGTGAAGATGAGAGAAGTGTTACCTCTGCTAACTGAAGATGATCCACACGGGGCCTTATATCTCTAAGTTACAACGAAGGAGTTAATCTGTGATCTTAGAGCCAGGCTGACTGGATTCCAGTAACAAATTTCTGATACCCCATGTTGAAAACCACTCCAAGAGACTGTCCATCTATCAGCATCCATCAGCTGAGGTAGGAAGCCTGTCATCCCTTCATCATTCACGAGAAATGTCTCCATGGCAAATAAAAGAAAATGTAGATAAACAGCAACAATAAATTAATGTGGACATCTGTTGTGGGACTACTTGCATTTTAACATCATGGGCACCTGTTAAAGAATAGGATCATTTTGAATAATAAATTTGAACAAACGAAGGGATTGCAGATAAGACAGATGGGCTGCATGCCAGAACCATCACTGACTGCTGCACTGTACACACACAGCCACCTGCCATGTATGATGTGGTTGTTTTAAGCTGAGCCAAAAGCCACCTATTTCCAACATTACTTTTTTTTTACATTTTTTCATGTAATAATATCTTTTGACTGACTGTTTTAAATCATCCCCAAAATGAAATGTCAACCACTGCAGGTCATCCACTCCAAAGCACAAATACTTCATTGAGATTTTCCTTCAGTTTACATATCTGAGACAAAGTCAGTTTACATATTATCAAGCTGTAGGGGTTCACCTTGGTGCCTGGTATGATCTACAGTGCATATTATCACAGCAGGCCTTGCAGACTGAGGCCTCTGAGCTCTACTGTCCCATAATAATAGCACTCACCATGTCTGCATAGGTATGGCAGAAGGGAAAAAAAGCATAAAGCTGGGCCCAGCAAGGATCTGACAGTATTTTGTCTAAGATACTAAGCAACGACTAGTGACACAGGGTTCTGGAGATACTTTTGTAATAAAAACAACTGCAGCTTTTTGTGAGTGTATTTAATTAGCACAAAGGGACAGAGGCAGGAGACAGACCTTTTCCAGGAGAAAGCTATTTACTCAGTACACCAACTGTTTCATGTTATACTAAATCTGGGAGGAAGTTGTCTAGACTCAGCATTTCATTCCTCCCTTCATTAAGACCCTTAATGAATGAAACCTTAATGAAGCAAGACCCTTCCTGAAGTCTGACTACCTTTTCAGCAGTTCCTCTCTTCCTAAAACAGGGAGTTTCTTATCATCAGTGCTTTCACCTCTTCTTAAAAATAGTCACTCTCTCCTAAACCCTTTTTGGACTTTACTCAACTGCCCAGCTTCCTCGAATGTCTTTCCTTACAAAACAAACCAACAACAACAAAATCTATTTTTTTTAAACTCAAATACACTTTACAGACCTTGAAAAGGCTGCCATATGGCTTTGAAAGCATACACAGACTAATAAAAGACAAAACCAAACAAATACAGGAGGGATGGGAGATCCCATTCTGTCATCAGTGTCAGGAGAGAGATAAAAGATAATCCCAGAGACTGTGAAGCATTTTAATGAAGAGCATTTCTTAACAGTTACAATGTTTGACCCTTAACCCTTTATTAGTCTGTTGTTATCCATCCGGAGTGCTAATTACCTAAAACATTATCTTGAGTCTGAAATACTTCCAGCTGATCTCTCTGTCTTAGACCATACTGAGAAGCATAAAAAAGCAAAACCATGAACCCTGAGCATTATCACATGAGTGCTGTTAAGTGTGGTTATGTTGTGTTCATCCTTACAGTGTGGCACAGTGCGACTTACTGCTGAAGTAAACTGCAAGAGTATGTGCTGTTACTTTGATATACGTTACTGTCTGGGCCCTGTATTGCAGAGCTACTGACCACAGGATCTGCTGAATTCAGCTACAAATTCAGTATTTATGAAAGCTGAGCTGCAGAATGTGTTTCTTATTCCTAGATATCTAGGCATATCCTTGGGCAACTGGTATCCTTTTATATTCTTTGCTCATCTGGTGAGCTGCCAGTTAGGCTTCTGGTTCCTATTAACAATGGCTAAATGGCATCTGTGATGTTTCTCAGGGGAAAGATTGTGTTGAATACAGCCTGAATAGAGCAGTTCGTTTGCACAAATTTTACGTTTATCTAGTAGCCATAGATTTGCAATCATATCCCTATAATGCTTCATTTAAGGCATAGAAAAGATGTAGTTGGACAAAACTACTTTGGGCATTAACAGAAGGACAGAGTCCAGACAAGCTGTGGGTGTGGAGGGGTTCGATCTCTCAGCTGTAGAAATCAGCATATTCAGAGGCACATCAGTTGCTTAATGTATACAAAACAGAGAACTTCCATGCAGGGTGTTGTCATTTCCATTTCACAGGTGGAGAACATAGGCACAGTGAATCTTAAATGGGTTGCACCCCACCCCAATCTTATGTCCAGACTAAATTCATCTTAAAATCAGACAACTATCCTTTTAAATGTAACGCAAGCTGTGCAGAAAACTGCTTTAAATGCACAATGGACAGGACAAGACAGCTCTGAACACCTCCAGAGAACCATTTTGAGAGCCTAAATAAGGAGTTTGCTTCTCAACTTCTCAGAGTACATGAAGATTCAAAGTGCCACTTGTTTCCACATGGCTAAGCAGGCAGTCAGCTAGAGTTGATCGATAGCAAACACGAAGAACAGGCCCTCAGTCCTTCTACCATATGAAATGCAGCAGTGCCGCTGCCTGTCTTCCTTCATGGCAGCCTGCTCTCTGGGGACCTTTGCTGAGCAAAGGTGAGCCTGCAGCCTGGAAGAGTTTCTGCCAAACATCCCTGGTCCAAGGAGGGTACCCATGTGTGGGAAGATGAGGCATTCATGGTGGGAACACTCCCCCATTTCCCTGCTCAGTCCAGACCACTGTAAAGCTGGGATATGTAAGACTTGGGCTGGGAGAATGGCAACTTGAGAGAATTCGATTTTTACTTGGAGGATTACGCTCTTATTGAAAGATGGCAGTCACATGATGTCTTACACTTTTTGGATTATTTCTGCTTTTTGCCTACAGATGTCAGATGCATAAACACTTTCACAGGTAGTTATGACTGACCTGCAAGCATGTGCATGAAGTAACCTTTTGCATCCAATTGCTTCTGCCTGATCATTGGATAACATGACTTTCCTTGACATGTAACGTTACACCATTGGTTGTATATTTGCAGTATCTGGGTCTGTCTGTCTGTCTAAAGACATTTGTAAAACTTTAAATTTGACTATATTAGCAGCTATTCTAAAACTAGCAGGTGCAGATGCTGCTTCTTCTCTTACAAATGTTCTCCTGTTGAGGGAATTACCCCAATAAATGGACAAATACAGGAAACCAACACTTCATTCCTTTTTCCAGGCTACTGTAGCATTGTTTTCTCCCCTTTACCACACATCAGAGAGCAATTAATCTCTTTCAGAGACTATAATGTGGGTTTTGTTGTGGTTTTTTTTGACACACTGCATTGCTTCAGAAGGACTCCAGTTTTAGCAGAGGATGCTTTCTGTTTAACCTGTAAACATAAAGGCTCTCTGGAAATATTTCATTCATGCAACAAGGTGTTTGACTTGGCTTTTTAAAAGCTCCACTGAAGAGGGAATTGAAAAGAAAGCCACTTCAATAAAGGAAACAGTTACTTTCTTATAGTCATTGCCATTAAACAGAGAATAAGCCAGCAGTGATTATTGCAGAGGAGCACAGAAGGATAACCAGCCATTGCTTAAAAAGTAAAGATGTAAAGTAAAACTTCCTGGGCAAATCTTGAACATGATTTGAAAGGGAATCTGGTTGGTTTTCACAGTAAAGTCAGTAAATTTAACTCTGAGGTTAACCATAGAATCAACTAGGTTGGAAAAGAC
>NW_009930874.1:0-3864 GCF_000696875.1 Nestor notabilis
TTGCCGGCTGGGCTTAAACCACGACACTATACAATCTTGGTCTGTCCATAGGAAAATTAAGGTTCTCCAAGCACATATTTTTTTGTTAATGGGCAAGTAATTTCAGTAATAGACATAGTTTAGTGTGTGGTGTCCCTGCTCATGGTAGGGGAGTTGGAACTAGATGATCTTAAGGTCCTTTCCAACCCTAACTATTCTATGATTCTATGATATAAATGTATATATATGTAAAACAAGAGGTAAACTGAAATTGTTTTTGAAAAAGTTGATTGAAAATCAAATTGCCTCTATAGTGTCTGCAGAAAAATTACAGCTTTTTATGAAAAAGAACATTTTCCCTAAAATGATATGTGCTAACAGGTAAACGCTCAATAATTCTGTTCACAAAAAAGGAGTTGAGAGCAGAGACAAAGGATGCAAGAATAAACTGACCAAGATCACAGTATAACATAAAGAGAAATGACAGCAGATATTAAGTCGCTGTCCAGTGCACTATTTGTTGGACCAGTCCGTACACCTAGCTTTCTCCCTTACAGTTAATCTGACATTATTTCCAAAGTCAAACAGTTGCAACAAAATGTATTAAAATATCTTTCAAATAATCTATTTCTTTTAAGAGCATCTAGCTTCTTCACATCTTGAAGTCTGTTATGTTTAATCAAATAATAAGAATTGAAAAATATTTCTGCTAGAAACTTACACTTCACTGATATATTGAAAGATAGACCACAGGGTTTTTCCCTATATATCTCTCATGTTTATAGAAATGCATCTCATTGCTTGAAACTGTGTGTATGTTTTGTTCCTCCAATGGAGCTAGTGAACGTAACAATTTCCTTTTTACAGATATTTACAACGATATAATTGGTTTTATTTTTAATCTCATGACATATATATATATAAAACAAATATAACAGTACAATGCTAGAGATTATAGGACAATTTAAAGATTCTCAAACAACTGAATGAGACCCTATTGTACACATTTATGTATATTTTATATTCTACTTTCCCTAAGTCTTTAGATGTTTGAGGGCAGAATTTAATAGGCCTCTAAATCAGAGGTGACATGATTCATAAAATATGCAAATGTAATCTTTCAGCAGAAAAAAATTAGAATCAGAATAAAAGATCTTTTAGTCACAAAGATAAGTGTGTGAACATGCCCACAAAATCTCATTTCATCATATAACCTTCACTTGTTCATAATGCTCTTGACTAGCTTAACAAAGTTGTCCTAGAAAATAAAATTAGTCTTTAAATTCAATCCTTTCAATTATACATGTGAGCAAGAACTTAGCTAAATAAAGCATACATTTTTTTTTTTTTATTTTCTCAAAATTAAGAAATATCTGTAAGGACCTCTCAAGCTTTCTATAATCATCTGTTTTTCTTCATTACTTATAAATGTTTAAAACTGGACACAATAAAGTATCTTTCTTTCCTTTTTTATAAGCTCATTTCATCAGTCGAAAGGATGAACATGAAGAAAACACAGTCCTAACCCTGAAGAAATGCAAAGGTACTTTCAAAACTTCTCATTGCTTGCTTAAAAACTCCCATTGAAGGTAAGCAGTATCTACAGTTTTAACTGAGCCACGTTACATTTGTTTCTTGCTAAATGTGTGCCTTACAGGGCACTGCACCTAGAAAATCCTCATAATGTACAATTCTCCAGCTACTCAAATTGCTATCACTTATGCCAAGTGAAATCTGTAGTCAGATAAAACTGCAGTGGACTTAATATACCAACTATATGTATTTGACCAGATGCCAATTCCTATATGCTTTTATTGAAGCCTTACCCAAGTAGTTAAATTCTGCTTTAATGTTATTATAGTTTCAATTATAACCAAACTAATTTTAGATTAATTATATTGTTTGCTTAATTAATGTGCAATCAGATCTCTCTTTGAATTTCAGGATAGAAAATCATAATGTAAAAAGTCATAAGCAGGATTATAAATCTAAAATTTTTACACTTAGGAAGCTGAGGAGGATTTTACTGAAGAATTACCTGCCTTTCTCTCCAGGGTTTCTTGAGGGGCCTTTAGTACTTAAACATGTACTTAGCTTTCCAGAAAACAGAGATTTTATTCCAGACACCTCTGTCTTTTTTTAAGTAGTCTTAGCTGGTGGCTGCAGATCCCCTTGTGAAGCTTGCAGTGTTCCTCTTGATGAGTTTTTTTTCTGGTATCTTTGTTTCTTATATCGTGATATATATGGTTTGTGCACTGTTATCCAGTCAAAATTTAAAAAGCAACCTGTAACTTTGGCATTTCCAAGCACTTGAGCACCACATTTATCATCCAGGAGCATTATTATTATGTTTGATTAAAAATACTGAATATACTAGTTCAATTTCCATACTACTCCCAGCTCCCATGACCCACCTTAGCTGTTAATGGGGACTCCTGGGAACAGATCAGAGCTCTCCAGGGAAAGGGTTTGGAGAAACGCACTGAAGAAGGCCAGTCATAAGTGCCTGCTCCCACTGCTGGTGTATAAAAAAGTTCATCTAAACAGAAGCAGAAGTGGTTTGCCCAAACATCTGGGACACTGAAAGCCTCCTTGGCTCAGTTCAGAACTCTTCTCCAAGTCACTGTGACACCCATAGCCCCTCTCACATTGTGTCTCACAGCCTTTGAACACGGCTCTTAGCCTTTGAACACGGCTCTTAGCCTTTGAACAATAGCTTTTGTTTTGAACTGCAGGAAAGCTAGTAAATTTTAGGCCATCTCCACTAGGCTTATATGACTAGTGCAAGGTGTCCCTGGCAATGGCAGGAGGGTTGGAACTAGATGATCTTAAGGTCCTTTCCAACCCTAACTGTTGTATGATTCTATTGTTCTTTGAAACTATGAATGTTATCCAGTCTTAACTCTGGCCACTACTAGCCTTCGTTACATTAACAAATTATTACACTTGGTTCTTTTTCCTATTATTCCTGGTTTTGTTTTAAAATAGTTCATAAAAATATTCTATTATAAAATACAGCATAAAAATTTGTCAGTTCTCATCATTCTACTCCAACAATCAGATTATTGGACCAAAGTGTACAGAAGTGTAAGAAAGCAGTGTGGAATAAAGTTGAATAAAGTGGATGCTATGAATGCTGTTTCACTAATTCATATTAATACTTTCTTGTTAGGTATTGTCAGGTAATAAAAACTATTATTTTTATTCTTGTTTCTTTTATTTCCTGTTTCTTTACAGGAAACACTGAAATGAACATTACAGGTAAAGGAACCATCTTAAAAACTGGTGGCTTTTTATTACCATATAATGAAAAAACCTCTTTCACAAGAAACACACCTAGTTATCTACTAGATAAAAATAAAATAAGAGTAAAGAAATTCAATATATGGCTTGAATCCATTTGCTCTGATCTCTCCGATACACTGGTGACATAGATGCTGGATTTTACAGCATGAGATCAAAAGAAACTTGAAAAATAGCAATATGTGAGGTAACATATAATGTTTGCTAATAAATAGGGAAATAAAATTTTTGTCAGTAGTGTATGGTCTATGTAATTATGTTGACAGGTTATTCAAGATCTTTTCTGTTTCATATACCACTAAAATTTGAGGGTTTGAACTATTCACATATTCTCCCCTTCAGTGCAGAGTGCATCACATGCCATTATTTAACTAAATAAATTACCATGTGATGGCATTATTGAAACTAGGTTACATACATAAAATTTCAAAATAAAGCTCTAGGAAATTACTGAAAGGAGTAATGTGAGCTTATGCTTTAGTTATCTTCTTTCACTTCTCACATTTTACAAGACACGACTGAATCAATGCATTCAGTGTTCCAACTACTTATTTATTTTCTAAGTAGGACACTTTTTTCTTC
>NW_009930875.1:0-725 GCF_000696875.1 Nestor notabilis
CAGCACAAACCAGTCTGGGATTCAATGACTCTCTGTTCAGCTCCTAGGGAAGCCAGTTTCGTGCTAGTCTAGTTCATGGTCCATTACATTCTGTCTCGCGGGCACAGATTTGCGTCTCTTGCCTCAGTGAGGAGGGTGTGGTGAGAAGCAGGAGACAGTATTACACCACCAGACCCGGCTTCACTGGAGTGTTTTTGACCGTGTGTCAAGCTGGCTCAGAACAAGTTCCATTTTTGCCATGCTGAAAATACCCTCTGGCACGCTGTGAACACTGAATGTTGGCAATGCTGGTGTTTGTGCCACAGAACTGGAGTTAAATCAGGAAGTAAAAACTTGTCTGTGGTCCCTCATGCAAGTGGTGTCACAGGCTGGTGTTTCTAAGGCATAATAATAATATGAAAGAAGATACTGTTCTTCATAGAAGCTGATGTGACTTGGAGAATATGATGCGGGTTGTTGTATCTGAAGTGGTTTTCATGTTTTTACTTAAATGTTATAATTGAGACCGGTGTTTATTTTGTGTCTCATAAAGGCTGCTTGAATCTGATACCGGATCAGAATCCTGGACTGGTTTGGGTTGGAAGGGACCTTAGGGACACCTTCCACTAGAGAGGTTGCTCCAAGCCCCTGTGTCCAACCTGGCCTTGAACACTGCCAGGGATGGGGCAGCCACAGCTTCTCTGGGCACCCTGTGCCAGCGCCTCAGCCCCCTCCCAGGGAAGAGA
>NW_009930875.1:758-5584 GCF_000696875.1 Nestor notabilis
GTCCTGTTACTATTTGCTCTTACGAAACGTATCAAAATGGATTCTGAAGATTCTCTTCAGAAGCACAATGTATGTTATAGACCTGTTTGGCCAGTTCTCTTGATGGTGCATTGTGTGCAGTTCCTTTTAATGTCCAACTTCTTCTGTTCAGGTCAAGTCTGACTTCGTGGTCAAAAGTGGATGGCAGGTCTCATCTCCCCTCAGGAGACCTTGAGAACTTTCTGCCTTTTCAATGCTACTGAGCAGGAAGCTTGTCCTGACAAATGAGGAAAAAGGAGATTGTTGGATCATAGCTCATGTAGATACTCTTCATTGGGGAGGCAGAGGTAAAAAGGGGTTAATTTGGGGTCTATAGAGGCCAGTGTAGTGTGGTTATCTGGACTGCAGAGACCTTAGTACTTTGTTACTTTGCTGATCATCAAGACCAGTTTCTCCTGCTCCTACTGGACTCTCAACCTAGCTGTTATCTTCTGTTACAGTTGGTGATTTTAATTTTCTGATCCATATGCATGTGATTGAGATGAGCTCTGAGGCAGAAGCTCTTCCCTGTGAGGGTGCTGAGGCGCTGGCACAGGGTGCCCAGAGAAGCTGTGGCTGCCCCATCCCTGGCAGTGTTCAAGGCCAGGTTGGACACAGGGGCTTGGAGCAACCTGCTCGAGTGGAAGGGGTCCCTGCCCAGGGCAGGGGTTGGAACTGGAGGAGCTTTAAGGTCCCTTCCAACCCAAAACAGTATTTTTTTATCTTCTAAAGTCAATGAGCTTGTTGAATCTTCTTAGGCACTTACTTCACTAGGAAAGAATGCAAAAAAAGAGGGTTCTGCATTCATATATTTAAAAATGGCTGTAAAAAAGGGCAAAACCTAATCAACCCATAGTCATTCCAGTCAAGTATTTGCTGTAAACAGAACTGGTGTGTAATAGCTCAATGTGGTGCTTTCCTCTTTGGGTAGTTTTTATTGTAGGCTTTAAAATTTTAATAACTTTTTTCCAGAACACATTATAGGAACCTGTTAAGTTAAAGGCTTTTTGTTGTATTCACGTTTGTAAGTAGTTGTGTTCCTATCTGAAATAAACACAGCATTTCCAATCAATAATTGAGGAATAAAAGTAACTAAAACCTAATGTATTGAATTGTAGTTTTCCCCTTTTGTGAGCATGTAGATTCTTTTCTATTTTTAAAGTTGTTCTTAATGTTCAGAGATGTTATTTGAAGTGTTCTGTTCTTCACACTTGTGAGAATGTAGTTAGATCCCACCTCGAGTGGCTCCAAGCAGGTTATTCACACACATCTGTGTCCTCGTGTGCTTCCTCCAGCAACCTCTAGTAATGAGAGATAAAACATGTTGGTATCTGATTGAATGAGAAGAGCTCAGCCATGCACGAGGCTTTCAGAGGTTTGTGGTGGTAAAGCCACTAATACCGTTATTTAGAATCATAGAATCCCAGACTGGTTTGGGTTGAAGGGACCTTAAGTTCCTCCTGTTCCAATCCCCTGCCACGGGCAGGGACACCATCCACTAGAGTAGGTTGCTCCAAGCCCCTGTGTCCAACCTGGCCTTGAACACTGCCAGGGATGGGGCAGCCACAGCTTCTCTGGGCACCCTGTGCCAGCGCCTCAGCACCCTCACAGGGAAGAGCTTCTGCCTTAGATCCAACCTGAACTTCCCCTGTTCCAGTTTGAACCCATCCCCCCTTGTCCTGTCACTCCAGTCCCTGATGAAGGTCCCATCTCCAGCATCCTTGTAGCCCCCTTCAGACACTGAAGCTGCTCTGAGGTCTCCAGCAGCTTCTCTTCTCCAGGCTCAACAGCCCCAATGTTCTCAGCCTGTCTCCATACGGGAGCTGCTCCAGCCCCTGATCATCCTTGTGGCCTCCTCTGGACTTGCTCCAACAGCTCCATGTCTTTCTGATGCTGAGGACACCAGAACTGCACCCAGTGCTGCAAGTGGGGTCTCAGCAGAGTAGAGGAGCAGGTTCACCTCCATACAATATTGAGTGTCAAGAAGTTACTTTCTGGGCTGTGATATACTCTGTTTGCATATTTAGAGGGGAGGAATAAAAAGGCTGAAGCAAAGAACCAAACAAGCCACATTTTTTCTTGAGGGCATGATAGTTTTAAGCTGATCTCAGATCAAAAGGGCTTTTAAAGATGTTTTAATAGAAGAAGAAATTGATTTGGGCATTTTGTGAGACATTCCTGGCAATACTTGGGAAGGCTGGAAATTTGAGGAATTGCTTAGAATTACTTCCTAAGGGTAGAAAAGGCAGAAGAATTGTGGTTTGAATTCACTGTGGAGAACAACAGAGGTGAGGGCCTGGATTTTTTGTTAAATGAGATAAAATGGACCCAAATATCCAAATAGTTTTCAGACTTTTAGTAATGTAGAATCACAGAATGGTTTAGGTTGGAAAAGACCTTTAGATCATCCAGTTCCAACCCCCTGCCATAATGAGAGAGTTGTATTCTTTTGGCATAATTGTGGTTTTTCTACCTTGAAACATCACCAAATGTTGAACTTCTGTTCATGTTGATGTAAAATCAAGGTCTGTCCACCCTAAAACCAGGCAGAGACAGAGAAGAGATGCTGGAATGACTTGGGGCTGTTGAGCCTGGAGAAGAGAAGCTGCATGGAGACCTCAGATGAGCTTCCAGTGTCTGAAGGGGGCTACAAGGATGCTGGGGAGGGACCTTCATCAGGGACTGGAGTGACAGGACAAGGGGAGATGGGTTCAAACTGGAACAGGGGAGATTTAGGTTGGATATAAGGAAGTTCTTCCCTGTGAGGCGCTGGCACAGGGTGCCCAGAGAAGCTGTGGCTGCCCCATCCCTGGTAGTGTTCAAGGCCAGGTTGGACACAGGGGCTTGGAGCAACCTGCTCTAGTGGAAGGTGTCCCTGCCCGGGGCAGGGGTTGGGGCTGGAGGAGCTTTAAGGCCCCTTCAGCACAAACCAATCTGAGAGTCTATGACTTGTGAATTAACCGCAATCTTTACAAAAGCAACAATGAGCAGAATGAGGGTGTTCTGAGTTCTAGCAGCTGTTTTTCATACCAGTGGTGTCTCCAGAGCCTGGTTTTAGCCTGCCTTATCTGTACGTGTACTTTGCTCCCTTCCAGCTGTGTTGCCACTCCTGAGAAAGGGTGTTGATGGCAGCAGCTTTACACCTTGTTGTAATGTGCTTGAGTCTTCGGAAGTTTTCTTTCATGTGCGTTGATTTTGTGTGATTGTTTCTATCTATGTGATCTAAGCTGCCTAAAGAAGAGGACAAGTAAAAATAGCTGCTTAGTAACACCTAACTAGAAACAGGTCCTGCTTTTGAAGTTGCTCTTTATCTTCCCCTTCTTGCCCTCTTCTTCTCAACACTGTTAGTCCACACAATTGTGTGAGACACAGGGCATAAGTGTTCACATTTTCCATACAAGATCTGGTATGTTTGTATGGTTGTGGGGATGCTGGAGAGGGGCTCTTCATCAGGGACTGGAGTGACAGGACAAGGGGTGATGGGTTCAAACTGAAACAGGGGAAGTTCAGGTTGGATCTAAGGCAGAAGCTCTTCCCTGTGAGGGTGCTGAGGCGCTGGCACAGGGTGCCCAGAGAAGCTGTGGCTGCCCCATCCCTGGCAGTGTTCAAGGGCAGGTTGGACACAGGGGCTTGGAGCAACCTGCTCTAGTGGAAGGTGTCCCTGCCCGGGGCAGGGGTTGGAGCTGGAGGAGCTTTAAGGTCCCTTCAACCCAAACCAGTCTGGGATTCTGATTTGAAGCTCAGGCTTTTCTGCTGCGGAAGAGAACATAATCCTTGTTATTACATGAGTCTTCCATCTTTAAGCCTGCAGAATTTTGAGGCCAGTGTCCAGAGATTGGTTAAAGTTGGTGTTTCAACCTACCTGTGGCGGGGGTGAAGTGACTTCACTATATCTAACACAGGGGAACTAAATCCTTTGTTTTCTGTTGGCTCTGTAGCAGGTACTGGGCTTTAGGCACTCAAGAAATCATATAAAATATACCTAAGGAGCTTGAGCATCATCTAGTGTGTGGCTAAGTCTGATCCAAATGTTCTTTAATTCCTTCTTCTGCACGTGATTCCCATTTGTGCTCCCTTTTCTTTTGGTGAGACGTTGCCGTCTTCCTTTTTGCCTTTACAAATGTGCCTGAGAGCAAATAGGAGTGAAGATATGTTTGTTTTACTTGACATCAAGGATGGTGATGTTGTTATTCCTGATTTCCTGCAGCGACCTGGACTTCTGACCAGTTGTATTGTGTGTCCTGCAGCCAAGTCACCGTTACCGCAGAGCTCTGCTGTGCCAGAGGAATGCGGCTGTTGACAGTGCTCTTTGTTCTGGAGGTTGGGGTAGTCTTTTAAACACCCCACGCCAGGACTGTGGAGCACATTGAGCTTTGATCTTCCCCAAAAAGTTCGTTTCCCTTAGCAGGGGTGCTTTGATGTTCTCTACTTGCTGAAGCTGATGAATGCCAAGTCCTTTGCCATGGAGGTGCTCCATCCAGTTAATAACTGAGACCAGATCTTTTCCACAAAAGGGATGTTCTTGTGAATCCTGCTACAGCCAAATACTTTACTACACTCAAGTGAGCAAATACATCTCCATGCTGTAGAAGTTTATCTGTTGAAAAGGTCAAGAATGGGATTCTGCCCCTCTGCTGTGCTCTGGGGAGACCCCCCCTGCAGCCCTGATCCAGCTCTGGGGAACAGCACAAGAGGGACGTGGAGCTGCTGGAGCGAGGCCAGAGGAGGCCGTGGAGCTGCTGCGAGGGCTGGAGCAGCTCTGCTCTGGAGCCAGGCTGAGAGAGCTGGGCTGGGGCAGCTGGAGAAGA
>NW_009930875.1:5727-6236 GCF_000696875.1 Nestor notabilis
TCCCTGTGAGGGTGCTGAGGCGCTGGCACAGGGTGCCCAGAGAAGCTGTGGCTGCCCCATCCCTGGCAGTGTTCAAGGGCAGGTTGGACACAGGGGCTTGGAGCAACCTGATCTAGTGGAAGGTGTCCCTGCCCGTGGCAGGGGGTTGGAACTGGATAAGCTTTAAGGTCCCCTCCAACACAAACCAGTCCGGGATTCGAGGATTCTATGAAACATGGGTGGCACTGTCAAGATTCCTAAAATGTGGCAGATGAGTGAGGATAAACCTCACTGGTTGTTTCCTGCTTCAAACCATTTTGCAGCTCCAGGATGAAATAAGCTGCGTGAATGATAGAATGTGTCTTGGCTTCTTCAGAAGCAAATGGGGATCAAAGACACTCCTGGTATTCCTCTTTCCTAAATACTGCTGGTAGACTGTGTGAAGTACCATGGGCTGGTGTGTTTCTAGATGGGAAATACCTTGAATATTTTGCATCTGCTTTGGGTATACCATGGAAAAATACCTTTGT
>NW_009930875.1:6348-6570 GCF_000696875.1 Nestor notabilis
CCAACGCCCCGTGTGCCAACCTGGCCTTGAACCCTGCCGGGGATGGGGCAGCCACAGCTTCTCTGGGCACCCTGTGCCTATATTTGCTTTGTTCCCATTTTAAAACAAAATCTCATTAGTGATCATTTTAAATACACTTGAGTTCCAAAACCAATCTTCATATTAACTAATGCTATAACGATGTATTTAATATGATAGAATCATAGAATAGTTTGGGTTGGA
>NW_009930876.1:0-1415 GCF_000696875.1 Nestor notabilis
GACGATGGAGCCACATCTCCTGGAGGCGTGTGCTCGGGAGGTGCTGAATGAGCAGGCCCCCCGTGCCATGGCTGTCCTGGAGCCTCTCAAGGTCACCATCACCAACTTCCCTGCCCCAAAGGTGAGACTGCTGCGGGCTGGGGTGGGAGTGGGGTTCCCCAGGGTCAGCATTCACCCCCTCCTGCTCCCCAGGCACTCGAGGTCCTTGTGCCCAACTTCCCAGCTGATGAGAGCCGGGGTTTTCACAAAGTGCCCTTCCAGCCCACTGTCTACATCGAGGAGACGGACTTCAGGGAGGTGAGCTGGGCCGTGCTGCCCTTGCTTCTGGGAGCTATGGCTTGGGAAGCGGGAGCCTGGCAGCACTGGGAGCAGCGCTGGTGCTGCATGGGGCATGGGCTGCAACTCCCAACATGCCCCCAGCTCTGATGGGCACCAGGGAAATGCTCCTTGCCCTCAGCCTGGCTGGGACATGTCCAACTAATGGTGCACGCACGTGGCCTGTGTGCTGGGGGCTGTCCTGCAGCAACACTGCAATTCAAACAGCCCCGGGACAGCAGGAGTGGGAGGAATACAGTCATGGGGCAGAGATGTGCTGGAGGGGGGACCTGCTGCCTGTGCAGGGATACCTCATGCAGCCACGAACTCTCTCACAGGAGATGGACAAGGGCTACCAGCGCTTGGCCCCCGGGCAGCCGGTGGGGCTGCGCCACGCTGGGTACGTCATTGCTGTCCAGAACATCATCAAGGTGAGTGGCTTTGGGCACTGGTGACATGAGGATGGGCTGTGGGATGTCAGGACATGGCCATGCCCCACCAGGGAAGAGATGTGATGGTTGTGTTGGGCTGGGTGCTGAGGGCACAGTGTGGGTACAGGCTGCCTGTGTGCCTCATACAGCGGGGAGCAAGGCGCTTCAGCCCCATGACTACCCTGTGCGATGGGGCTGCGGCCTGAAGTCTCAGTTCACCTCCTTTCCCTCCCTCAGGACAGCAGTGGGCGCGTGACGGAGCTGGAGGTGACTTGCACCAAGTCGGATGTGGCAGAGAAGCCCAAAGCCTTCATCCACTGGGTGTCGGAGCCGCTGGCGTGTGAAGTGCGGCTCTATGAGCGGCTGTGAGTACCGGGTGGCACACAGAGGTGTGGGAACAAGCGCTGCTTTGCGGTCCCAGGAGCTGCTGCCATGGGGCACCAGGGGTACCACGTCCCCCCGCCCTGGGGGATGACACTATCTTATGGCAGGTTTTTGCACAAAAACCCCGAGGACCCATCGGAGGTGCCCGGTGGCTTCTTGAGTGACCTCAACCCTGTGAGTAGCAGCAGGAGCTGAGGCCCTCCTGCACCCACACCTGAGGCACCCACTTCCATGTGCCCCCAACCCCTTCCTGCTGTGTCCCTGGGGGCAGAGGGGCTGTGGAGG
>NW_009930877.1:0-2793 GCF_000696875.1 Nestor notabilis
AAGCTGACTCACAGCCCCAAGTAGGTCAGTGTCTGCTCAGCCGGAGCCGGGCTCTGTCGGTGGCTTCTCCTATCAATAACACATCTGGGAGGCGCCTGCGGAGCCTGGGCTGGCAAAGCGCTGGTTGTTGGGATGGGAGGAGGGCTTGGGGGACGGGGCTGATGTTCGCATTAGATTTGATGCGTGGCAGGTTGCGTTGGCAGCGTCAACAGAAAAGCAAAACCAAAACTAAGCTTTGCATTACGTTTAGGGCCTAAATTCTGCACGTGTCCTTGAATTAGAGCTTAGGCTTTAGCTTCTCAGTGTCTCTGGGAAGTCTTGCCAGAGGCCTGTTGTATCGCTCCCGTTTTAAGACCTGGCTTTAATGAATGAGAGGCCATGGGAGTTAGCTGCCAGACTTGCAAACCCTGACGCTATCTTGGGAACAAGCGTGTCAAACCCAGTGCCAGCAGCTCCCGAGTCCCCCAGGGTGCTGGGTGGGTGCTGCACATCCCATGCAGGCTTTGGTGACAGTGGGTGGCCCTGGCTGTGCTGCTGGCAGCGTGTGCCAGCCAGGTTGGCAAGTCGAGTGGGAATGGGAGTTGCCCGTGGTTCATGGACCGACTCACTTGGTTATTGTGTGGAGCCACAAAATTGCAGGGTATGTGAAAAATACCTGCGTGTGGAGCATGTGAAAAGGGAATGGAGTGTTTCTTCCTCTGAGGCAATGCAGGGACGTGCATCTGGGTAGGTGTGGGCAGTCATTTTTGAGTGACAGCTGTGTCTGAAATAGGCTTTTCCCACCCTTTTCTGTAATAAAATGAATAAACCAAAATTCTGTGGAAAAGGGGGAGCATCCCTTTTCTGTGGGCACCTTCTTTTTTCCACTGTGCTGCCTGCCTGCCTTCAGTCTCCAGCATGCGTGCATCTGTGTGATAACATGAACATCTCCCCTCTGCAGACCCTTCCCTCTTGGCAACTCAAGCTGCACGATAGAACTGTCCTAGACAGCCCAGTGCATGAGTCAAAGGCTGCTGGTGTTCTGCTCCGCCTGCTTCTCTCTGCTTCGGCATGCTGTTGGGAGGGACATGTTACAAAACCGAGCAAAAATGAAGTCATCAGGTGTTAATTTTAGAGCAGACCTGCACGTATTACAGTGAGCCACACGTTACAGATGGGGGATGGAGCAGCTCTGCTCTGGAGCCAGGCTGAGAGAGCTGGGCTGGGGCAGCTGGAGAAGAGAAGGCTCCTCCAGGGGACACCTTAGAGCAGCTCCAGGGCCTAAAGGGGCTCCAGGAGACCTGGAGAGGGGCTTTGGACAAGGGATGGAGGCACAGGACAAGGGGAATGGCTTGAACCTGCCAGAGGGAGATTGAGGTGAGCTCTTGGGCAGAAGCTCTTCCCTGGGAGGGTGCTGAGGTGCTGGCACAGGGTGCCCAGAGGAGCTGTGGCTGCCCCATCCCTGGCAGTGTTCAAGGCCAGGTTGGACACAGGGGCTTGGAGCAACCTGCTCTAGTGGAAGGTGTCCCTGCCCGGGGCAGGGGTTGGAGCTGGAGGAGGTTTAAGGTCCCTTCCAACCCAAACCCTTCTATGATTTCATGATACGATCCTGAAATGCTCCATGTTAGTGCTGGGCCAGGGCAGGGATTTTGTTACAACTTTGTGAGCTTCCTTGAGCAGAACAGGGCCAGAGAACGTGTCCCTCACGAGCAGCTCTGGGTGTGCTCTGCTCTGCTCCGCTCCCCGAGCGGGCAAGTGGGAAGGGTGCAGCAGCAGCAGGTGGGAATTCAGAAGGAGTTTCACACTTTGTGGATGTTTTCTCCTTCCTTTGTTTAAATCGCATTTTGGAAGATGTTTCCTTCTGCAGTGTAGCTTGTTTGTTTGTTTGTTTTGCAAGAATGGTGAATTAAACATGCAAAGAGACTTTGGAATCAAGGCCAAGGTTAGAAATGGTTCAGAGGAAGAAAGTGTTTTAACTGTGTGAGTAATTCCTTTGACTTGAAGTGAAGGTTGTGTTTTCTTCTCTTTTATCCCCTCTAGTTAGTGTCGAGCATGCAAACAAACATGCCTTATATACAGCTCTTGTGACTGATGACAGCATCCAAAAGCACTTCACATTAGGGAGCAGTGAAAGACTGAACTGATTGTTTTTCCCTATCAAGGAATAGTAAGGAGGTTCTTTTGTTCTTTTTTTGAAAGGCCTCTTCTGCTCCAGAGGAACCCTCAGCAGGTAGGGATGCTTTTCTCAATACTCTGTGCCTTCACCATCGGGTACCCAGTGCATGCCTACGCTGTCGTGCCTTGGGGTTGTCTTTGTAGCACTACGTTTAATTTTACTACCACCTTCCTTCCCTCATATTCCCGTGAGATGGTGGAGGTAGAAGGGGAGAAAGCTCTGGGCAGGACAGTTGTACCAGCGGGGTGTTACAGCCTCCCTGGGCTGGGTTTGGAGCTGCGTGCACCAGTCAGAGCTTAGATCTTGGTTTTGCAGCCTGTCATCACTGTGGGGCTGCAGGGGTGGGGGGGTCTGGTTTGGCTGCAGCCAGTCTGGGGCCTCTTCTCTCCAATGCAGGCTCTTATCAGCGCTGGGCAGCACAGACGTGTTTTGGGAGCGTGGTGATTACGAGCGTGGTGACCTCTCCCTTTGGCACTGGTTGAGGTGACCAAGCGCAGAGCGTTGGAGCCTCGGGGAGAAGAGGCAGTGGTGCAGGATGAACAGTGGCTGAGCCAGCCCAGTCACCCTCAATGGTGTGCGAGGGCCTTGAGCATTAAGACAACTGATTTATGACTTTCAGAGACTGACACCTCTTTCCC
>NW_009930877.1:2824-11742 GCF_000696875.1 Nestor notabilis
ACCAGGCCTGAGCTGCAGGGCCCCAGCAATGGAAGACCTTGTCCTCTTTGTTTTCCTTCCCTTTTCCCTTGTGAAAGGCTTGGTGGTTTCTTTAAGACCTCTTTATCTGTGAGTTGAACAGTGGAGCCCAGGTTGCATCTGGAATTAGATTTGCTGGTTGGATCTGATTAAATATTTAACCAAAGCAAATAGGGAAGTGCTGCTGTTGCATCGAGGCAGCCTGTGAGCAAGAAACCTGCCTGTAGTTCATGCCTGGTACCTGGCCAGGCAGGAGCCTTACCTTCCATGCAGAGAGCTCCTCTGCTCCCCATGCATGTGCAGGGTGTGATTTCCCCAAGTAACAAACAAGGTATTTCTCTTGTAGCAGCGTGTGTATTTCTGCAGTTCTCCCCTTTTTGTCCTTTGGCTGTAACAAGTCCATTTGTGCTTTTATTTGCAAAGTCACTGTCCGGGGCTGACCTTTGTCCAGCTGCTCTCTCTCCCTTCTGCTTTCCTGCCCCTTGGAACCTCCTCTCTAACTGAGGTGCGGTGCTTTCCCTGCATGAGCACATCTCTGGGAGCAGAGTGTTTCATCCCTCTTCAGTGCAGCTGCAGGGCACCAAGAGCCTCTGTGCAGTGGGGACACAACAAGGCACTAAGGCTTTGTCCCATGGTGGCCTCTGTCCTTGTCCTCTGAAGGAGGCACGTTGGGCTGTCCATACCCTTCCTTCTCCAGGGCTGTGAGCTGGGGGACCTGCTGTGCTCTGTCCCACTTGTTCCCCTCACTGGGCTATCCTGAGGTTTGACTGTTTTGGGGTCCCTAGGTCCAGCGCAGCTACGAGCTGTCTTCCTGCACACAGAGCACGAGCAGAGGAAGTCAAAGACCATCACACAAGCCGACATGAAGGTGGAATTACTCCCAGCCCTCACAGACAACTACATGTACCTCCTCATCGATGAGGAAACGAAGGAGGCTGCAATAGTGGATCCTGTGCAGCCCCAGAAGGTAATGCTGTCTGCTGCCCTTGGGAGCAGGGTGCTCACTGCAGCGAGTCTGGGACATCCTTCCAGGTTGCCACATCCATGAGGGAATTAGTCACACGCTGACTCAGGCATGGGGCAAAGGCAGGAAATACCGGCCACGCACAGGTACAACAGGGCTTCACAGGCATCTGCTCCTGCACAGCTTGTCCCTGAATTCAAGGGTTATTGACCTGGTTTGGGGTTTTGCCCTTAGTTTGATGTAGTGCTTAGTCATTACTGGCAGGATCAGAGAGCTCGTGTCCTGATCTGTAATTACAACCTGGAGAGGGATGAGCTCTCTGCAGAGTTGCTGGTGTGGCTCTTGCAGACCTTAGAGCAGTTGTGTCTGGCTTGTACCAGGCACCAGTTGTGCTGTCAAGTCATTTCATGTGAGTTGTAATGCTGTTGCTCTGCCCTGTGCCTGCAGGTTTTGGATGCTGTCAAAAAGCACGGTGTGAGGCTGACCACTGTCCTGACCACCCATCACCACTGGTAACTATCCACCATAGTGGGATCCCTCTTTCTTCTGTGCAAACACAAGCAGTCAAGAATTGTTGCTTTTCTGGATCAAATTGGTCTTCAAGCAGCAGCTTAGGTGTGAGGGGAAGGGTTCCCTTGGGCTTGCTATGACCAGATCTACTGTCTAGACTGCAAGCTCTGTGTGTCAGTGCCTTTAACCTGTAAAATGCTGACTTCCTTCAGGTGAAATAGCTGTGTGTGAAGGGAGCTGTGGAGTGCACCTCACTCACACTGAGGTGCTGGGACATGCCTGTAAGGTGTGCTACTCAGTCAGCACTGGTGGGAGGATTACCTGTGTTGCAGATTAACTCTGCCAGGGATGTAAAGATGAATGTTTTGCTTCAGCAGTTTTGCAGTGCTGAACCTGAGCAACTTCTCCTGTGGGTCATAGTGGAGCCACCTCTGTGGCTGGAGAGCCAGCCCTGATCTGACAGCACTGTGAGCACATGCTGAGCTGTTGTGCCTGCTCTGTGGTGTCTTGTGGAACACTGAATTGCACATAGACCAGTTATCCCATCTCTTCTTGTCTTAGTTACTGGAGAGTTGACTGTAAGCCCCTAAGGCTGGTGTTTCCCAGCTAGGTATGAACTTGTGGAGAGTTGTTCCCCCTCTCAGTGATGTGATCCACTCATGTTGATGTGACATATCCCTTAGATACTGGCAGAACAGTTGATCAGAGATGATCACCTGGAGGTTACTATTGCAATACGAGTTACAATAAATTTATCTTCATCCCTGACCAAATCCATTGTTCTGCCCTTCCAGGGACCATGCTGGGGGAAATGAGAAGCTCGTGAAGATGGAAACAGGGTTGCGTGTGTATGGGGGGGACAGCAGAGTCGGAGCACTGACCCAGAAAGTGTCTCACCTTACATCCCTCAAGGTAAAGGGAGTGAGCTGCAGGACTTGGGGGCACCTGCAGTGTGTTTCACAGCTTTAGAGCTGGACTGATGTGGTCCAAGTTGAGCTAATGTTGTGGTCACAGCTCTTTTACCTTTTAACATCTTTTGGATGTAGCTGATAGTTTAAGCCTTGTTTTGGTGGGTGATATGGCACTGCTGGAAACACTGGCATGGCTCAGATACCTCATTGCCTGGAGCATGCGGGGTGTCCCTGAGCTCCTTGACAGCTGCCTTAACTGGGGTGCTCAGTACAGATCTGTGGCAGGACAGGGTTTGTGCTCTGTTTGAAGTGTAGTTGGCACTGGAAAAATGTAAGCTGTCCTTTCTGAAGGCTGGAATATGGGGGAAGAGAAAGTGGGCCAGCAGTGCTAGCTGCCTGCATTGCTTTTCCAGAGCTAGAGCAGCAGACCTTGTCAGAACCTCACTCTCTGCTTACAGGCAGATAACATAAACTGCTGTGAAATGTGCCTGCTGGCACGAATGGCACTGCTAGTCTTGGGGTGCACCTTTGGGTGGGGGGATCAGCAAAAAAGGGAGCAGAGAAGCACATTGGAAGGTGTGCAAATCAGGGCTGTGGGGGAAACATCCCCTTAGCCTCATGAATGTGTTTAATCCTTCCCTTTCTGTGAGCGTCATCCACTTCTTCCCTTCAGCTTCATTTTTGTTTGGAGCTTTTTACACTTGATTAACTTTGTTTAGGATTTTGTGTTGCTCAGGCTCTGGTTGCTCTTGCTGCCAACCAGACGCTGGGTCACTCTGCATGTAAATAAAAGACTCTGGCAGTTCTCTTTGTCAGAACACCTGCTAGGAGGAAACAGCTCCCTTCCAAGCCCCTGCCATAAACCTCTCTTGCTGGTCTCTCCCAGGAGCAGAGCTATGTGAGAATTTGCCTGTAGGACCACTAGGCCATTGTAATAGTTGCAATTCTTTGCTAACCATACAAATGCTAGCCAACAGTAGCTTAAGCTCTAGTCTTCTGCCTTCTTCTCAGGTGGGATCTCTTAATGTGAAATGCCTCTGTACGCCGTGTCACACTTCTGGACACATCTGTTATTATGTGACTAAGCCAAATAGCTCCGAGCCACCTGCAGTTTTTACAGGTGAGGAGTTGGGAGGTTGCATTGCCACAGTCTGTGTTGCAAAGGAATGAGCTACCCCTCTGCCTGTGTGCTCCTGACTCTGGACGTGCAGTCATCCCTTCCTGCCAGTGCAGCTGGTTAACATCCATGTCTTAGAATCATGGAATGGTTTGGGTTGGAAGGGACCTTAAAGCTCCTCCAGTTCCAACCCCCTGCCCCGGGTAGGGACACCTTCCACTAGAGCAGGTTGCTCCAAGCCCCTGTGTCCAACCTGGCCTTGAATACTGCCAGGGATGAGATCTTGCCCCCTTACCAATTGCTACCAAGTGGTAGTCGTAGCTGAAACTGGTGAAACCCCTCTGGGTTTGTAAACCACTGCTGGACACCCTGCAAGCAACATCAAGAGCGAGCCCTGGATGAGTCCTACATCAGTATTTTCTTCCTTGAAACAAAGAGCTGTTGGTTTACTGTCTCAGGCCAAACCGTGGCTGATTCCAAAACTTGTTGCTTTTCATATATTTGTGCTTATGTCTGTAACAAACCTGAGAGAAGAGAAAATAGGGGAGTAAGAGAGGGCTGGTGCTCCATCTCCTGTAGCTGCTTTTGGATCCTGTTTTGGAGAGTAGGGTCCTCCTATGCTCCCTGTGACTGTGCCCTGTCATGTCATCCCTCTCCTGATGTGCATTCTCCAGAGCTTGCAGCAGCTGCTACATGGAAGAAGTAATGGCTTAAGCAAGATTTTAGGGAGCACTGGGGAGAAAATGCAGAAGCGACTCACCTTTGTTCAACTTCCTAGCAAAGAACATGGGTTCCTCGTCCACTCTGGGAAGGACAGGAGGGGACAGCAGACCTTCTGCCGGTTTGCTTGGTGAGGTTGTGAGGTTTCCCACACTGGAAGTTGCATTTGCCACATGGGTTCGGGTAGCACATGAACAGCCTGGCTGTCCCCAGGCCTTCTGCAGGGCTGCAGCAAGGACAGCAGTGGCAGGACTGAGCCATCGGGGGCCCTGTGTGAGGAGCTGTGTCTGGTCCTGATGCCATGTCACCCTCCCTTGCAGGTGACACGCTGTTTGTGGCTGGATGTGGGAAATTCTTCGAGGGAACCCCTGAGGAGATGTACAGAGCTCTGATTGAGATTTTGGGCACCTTGGACCCCAAAACGGTACGAACCCTCCTTTTGTGCCAGCAAGTGAAACCAGCCACAATCTACTGCAGACATCAAAGAAACTCTCTTCCTAATAACACTGTTGTTCAAAGAGGGAATTTCTTACGAGCTGAAGGAATGAATGCTTACATCAGGAATTGTCTTTGATGCTGAATAGCAGGAGTGCTCAGGGAAGGAAATACCTATCCCATCTGTTTGTGCTTTGTGGGGACAGAGTAGGGGCTGCTTATTAAAACAAGGCTGATGAGCTGGGCCGCCCAGGCTCTTTCATCAGGCTTGCTGTGGAACTGGCAGATGGTGCTGGCTGATAATTCCTGGCACTTCTCCTGTGTGGGTCTCCAGTGGAGGGTATTGTCTGTCCTGGAGGGTTGGATACCTCGATGGTGGTACCTGGTGCTTTGCACCTTTAGGAAGTACCCAGTGTCACTCTTCTGTCTCTTCCTAGAGAGTTTACTGCGGTCATGAATACACAATCAACAACCTCAAGTTTGCTCGACACGTTGAACCCAATAATGCTGCCATCCAGGAAAAGCTTGCTTGGGCCAAGGTAAGCTTGCTCATCCTTGTCCTAGCCTTGATGCTTTCTTGGAGGCAGAGCCTCTCTGAGGAGTTGGAGGAGAGAAGACATTGCTGAGGAGAAAGGGAGGCTGAGGGAAGGGAGTTAAGAGCCAGGAGTTGCAAATATGCATCCAGGGGAGTGATGTGTTGGGAACAGGGTTTGTTTGTGGCCCAGAGAAGACAGTTTGCTGTGTGGTGGAGGTGTGACCCTCCCTGGAAGCTTCTTGGTATAATTACAGGCTGATGTCCATGTCTGTCTGGCAGCGTGTGTCTCCCCAGTGTCTCTGTGTGCACCTCAGTGCTTGCTGGCTGTGTGCTGCCCTGGGAAGGGCCTGGCCTGAGGAGCAGCTCAGGCGGTTCAGGGCAGCACTGACCCTGCATGGTCCATACACAGGACATTTCTTGTTCACCAAAACCTGCTCACGAAGCAGAAATCTTTTCCTTGTTACAGGCAAAGTATGACAGTGGTGAGCCAACCATCCCCTCCACCATTGCAGAAGAGTTTACGTACAACCCCTTCATGCGAGTGAGGTATGGAGCGGATATGGGGCTGTTCCTTGTGTTGGGAGGGGGATGCGGGAAGGGGAGGTCTCCAGAGAAAGAGCTGTGAGTGGGAATTGCTCTTCTGCCTCATGTCTTCCTGTTCTGATGCCCTCAAGATGCTCCTTCAAATGCACTTGCTGTCCTGGCAGAAGCTTGCTGCAGTGCAGCATGAAGGGTTGTGGTGAGCATCTCTGCCAGTGCTGAAGTCCCTGACTCAGGAGACAGAACAAGCTTCATTGTGTAATTACATTCCCTCATAAAACAGAGTTTGGCAGCAGAAGATGCTGTCCAAGGCACAAGAGCATTTCCAATTTCCTCTTGCCATTGAGCATTTAAACCAAGGGAGCCGATAAGCCTGTGCCAGAGCCCCGAGTCTTTCATCTTTAAGTGCAACATTTCCCCTTGATGCAGGCGGAACGTGATAGTACTGACTTCATCTCTGAGATTTTATCTTGCAGTTCTTGCATGTGTTTTTCCCTGGTGTTTTCTCCTGGCAGGGAGAAGACAGTTCAGGAGCATGCTGGGGAGACCGACCCCATCCGAACAATGGGGGCCATCAGGAAAGAGAAGGATAACTTCCGAGTCCCGAAGGACTAAGCACTGCCTGGATCACTTTAATGTCAGTTTAAGTGTAATTTAGACTGTTCAGATGTCTTAGGAGTTGAACCTTCTGTTGTGATTGAGACAGTCATATTTAGGCTTTTATTTTGTTTTAATTAAGGTAAAAAGAAGCACTTTGCCCTTGTTGAGATGTTCTACAGCATATTTATATTATGATGAAGAATATTTATCCTTCTATTGCTGGCTCTCAAAGTGTCATATGTGTCACATGCAGATCATTTTCCAAGTGTTGGTACGTGGCTCAGAGCCTGGGGTGGGGAAGGGTCGAACTTTGAGGTCTAGGAAGAAGCTCCTGTCCTTTCTGTAGGAGCCTGCTGCAGATGCAGACAGTGGGCCTGCAGCCTCAGATGTCTTCATTTAAAACAGACAAAATGCAGTGACTGCATTGCCAGCTGAGGAGTTGAACTTTCCTGCCGTGCTGCTACTTAAATGCCTCCAAGCCTGGCACCTGTGGCTCCACTAAAACCAGTTCTCAGTGTCAGCCCTGCACTGCTGGTGCAGGGCTCGGGTGGTGACATCCTCTGGCTCTGACCATGGCACCCAGCTCTCTTCTCTCTGACATTCCCTCCCCTGGGCTGCAGTAGCTTTCCCAGGCAGCTGCTTAGAGGTTGCGCTGTTGCTTATACCCTTCCACTCTTAAGCCTGTTTGCATGTGCCTGCTTACTGCTCTTAAGTGTGACCTGTATGTTATTAGTACCACACAAACGAAGAAGGGATTTGTCTGCTGGCTTAAAATCCTGAGAAGAAACCAGTTACCTAGTGACTAACTGTGTGCCTAACTGCTGAGTGGCCATGGGACTCCTCTGCTGATGCCTCGCTGCTGAGAGCCAGAGCAGCTGCTTTGTGCCTTGCTGTGAGTAACAGGGCAAGTGAGTATTTTACTACCTGGGTGCAGTTCCCCAGTGGGAGAGACTCTGGCTTTGGGGCTGTGTGTGCTGGGGGACTGATCACCAAAAGGGTGCTCAGGCATTGGAACAGGCTGCCCAGGGTAATACTGGAGTCACCGTCCCTGCAAGTGTTCACACCCCGTGTAGCCGAGGCCTCAGTGCCAGGGGTTGGTGGTGGCCTTGGCACTGCTGGGAATGGTTGGACTGGATGAGCTGAAAGGTCCTTTCCAAGCGTGTGTCAGAGTGAGTGAATGGGATAAACTTTAGGGGAAAACAAATCCAGATTTGCAGTGAGGGGGTCACCCCATCCAGCTTGGTGTCTTCAAACATGAGAGGTACGAGTACAGGGTGAGGAGCATCCTGTGGGCTTGGCATCTGTGTCTGTAACGCATCTTCCTCCTAATGGTGTCTCCTTCCTTGTCTCATGCTCTCTGCTTGCTGCAGATCTGCTCAAGTACAAGAGGTTTTCAAACAAATCTTTTGCAGCTAAAACTAACAAAAGTGTCAAACGATTTTGGTTCTGGTTTCTCTCCCTCTCCCCAGTGCGTGTTGGTAAGTAACCCTGCGATGGATTGTCACCTGGGGTCCCCAGGGTGACTATGGGCTGCTGTTCTGAGTGTCTGAGCGGGGCTTGGGGTAGCACCATTTATTTGCTTTAAAAAGGTAGATTTGATGTAGTTCAGACAGAAAAGTGGTACCTAAATCTTCTCTACCTTGAATGCTGTGCTGCTGCAACAGAGCGTGACTGTACTGGTGGCTGTTTGATGAAGAGCAAATAAATGACGATTGTAAACCCAGCGTCGGGGGGGCTGCAGGAGGGGGGGCTTCTATCTCACTGTGTTACTGATTTAATTCTTCTGTACTAGTGATTGAATCAACCAACTGGAAGCATTCTCCGACCTAATCCTCATACTCTTAATCTAGTAACACTGCATGAGGTGGTTCCAGCCACAGGCCCCCTCTTCCCATCCCAGTACCCAGATAGTACCAAAGCATGGAAGGGTCATGAGGAGGCCCAGGGGCTGCAGTGAAGCCTGAATCGATTGGGAGTTAAAAATCCCAATTTCCCCAATTTTTGTAGAAGTCATGGGGTGTTGAGTATATGGATGGTGTGGAGGGACTAGACCGTCTTTATAGGCCCCTTCCAACCCAACCCATCCTGTGATTCTGTTACCCAAGGGGGTATTTTGGGCTTGATTCAAGGTCTTGGTACAGCTGGAGCCATGTTCACTGCTTGCTTCCTGCGTGCAGGGGCCGTTCCCTCCTTCACGTGTGGCATTTGGGGGACCACAACAACCCCAAACCAGCGCTCGTGCCCGGCTGGGAATGGAGCTCTGCTCCGTGCGTGTCCACCCTGTGCCTTTGGTGCTGTTTGGGCTGCAGTGGGTGAGAGCCCCTTCCCTCCTGGTGCTGTGCTCCTGCTGCACAGCGTCCGGATGTGTCCCTGCCCTCGTGTTGGTGCCACCTCCCATTCCTGGTGGGAGCTGACCCCCCCAGCCCTGCCGCAGCCCCTTGTCCCTCTCCCTGGAGCACACTGGCCATGGCTGCTTCTGCCTCTGGAGACCTCTGTTTCGGGGCGTGGGGGGACCCCGCTGGGGACACCCCATGCCCCGGTCCCCCGGTGCTACCCGGTTGCGGGCTG
>NW_009930878.1:0-11185 GCF_000696875.1 Nestor notabilis
TTGGCAGCGGAGGGGGGCTGAGAAATGCCCGGCTGAGGCCGATTGCTGAGTCGGCAGTGCTGCGTGGCCGGGGGCTGGAGTTAGTTAACCAGCAACTGCATTGCCCCAGCACCCTGGCAGTGGGGAGGGGAGGACAGGCCACAGAGTGACATGCACATAGCCGAAAGCCTGGTATTTTGGCGCCCTTATCTTCATCCTGCCATTGATTTACCCCGTGACCTGGTCAGGTCGTTTCCCCCTGCATGCGTCAGCTCCCCACATGCGAGCAGAAGATAATCTCCTTGCTCACATTGCGGTGAGCAAAGAGGGTTGGTGTCCCTTTGCGGAGCATGGGAGACGTGGGCAGTGTGGCGCTAAGGAAGCAGGAGGATGGCTAGCTCAGTCCTTTCAGCACTTTTTCCCAGGCAGTATTCATGTTTCCTGGTTTTCTTTCCTTCCCCCCAGTCATCGATAAGTTTGATTACGTCTTCGCAGAGAATGGCACAGTGCAATACAAGAACGGGCAGCTGGTCTCCAAGCAGGTAGGTCTGGCCCCTTGCAGCCGTGCCGCTCCTTCCCCATGCCCTGTGTGCCATGGGGAGCAGTGCCTGGCCCCTCTTTTCAACCCCCCTCCAAATGCCAGATCGGAAAGCCTTACGCCTCCCGCTCATGTTCTTGGGTGGGCTTCATGGGAGGTCAAGCATCTTCCTCACTCCTCCTTCTTCTCCCTCAGGCCATTCAGGACCACCTGGGAGAAGAGCTGCTGCAGGATCTGATCAACTTCTGCCTCAACTACATGGCACTGCTTAAGCTGCCCAAGAAACGGTAACGGCCCAGGCCCATGCACATGGCAGTTATATCACTGATTTATTAGGGAGCTCCAGAGCGCTCCTAAGAACAGCTGAGCTACTGAGTTTTCTTGCTTCAGGTTTTATCTTAGCATCTAGAGGTCCCATGTAGGATCACTGTCCCACCAAGCTGGGCACCATGGGCAAATAATGGAGGAAGGTCTTTTTTTCTGGAAAGTCTTCACTATTTTTTAGCATAATGCCAGCTTTTTTTCTTTGGGTTTTCTTCTCTGGGAAGTGGGGTACAGCCCCTGTGTGCATCAGGGTACAGCCACTGTGTGCATCTCATTTAGGACAATGGTACCAGGTCGTTACCAGTCAGGGTATCAGGCATCACTGGTCATATGAGTTTTCGAACAAATGAACAATGGCTCTTCAGATGGGAGGCCCAGTGCCTGTGCACACAGCTTCACAGTGGTTCTAACCCAGTGTCACTCGGCCCACTGGTAATAGGGCTGGCCCTGCTCTGCCCCCAGCTGTGTGTTTCTGCCTGCTTCCCCCATGGAATCCAGCAGCCACAGGCTGCACTGGGTTGGTACACCTCCTCTGAAGGACCACTCGGCCACTGCCAGGAAAGAAAAGGGTAGTTTTCCATTGGATCAGCTCATCCTGTTATCACAGAAAGGAGAGGGGAAGGGAACAGATGGCATGAAGGTGGAAGGGGAGAGCAGGAGGACCTCTTTCAGAGGCAGCCTGCAGTTAAACCAGCCTGGGTGCAGTGTCAAACCACCCCTCAGACCATGGTTTCACAAACCGTGAGCCAATAAGGCTGTTGCCAGCAGCAGCTCTGCCCTCCGCTTGCCCTGGCTGGTTTGTTCCTGCTCTCCATTTGTGCTTGTAAGCTGGTAAAAGTTGCTAAACTGTGATCCAGATCAGTTGCCTGATGTGAATCACCATGTGGCAATACCGCGACCGGTGAGAGGGGCCGGAGTGGCTCTTTGCAACAGGACTGACAGCTAAACATGCCCCAGGAGCGTGGGCTGGGACCCAGAACCCTCAAGGCTGTTTGGTTGCCTCATTGCTGTCTGGTTGCCCAACAGCCTGGCAAAGTTTCAGCTCCCAAGTGCCACTGTGGGTTTAGGCTTATGGGATTTCTAGCAGAGCAAGGACTTTAACCCCCATATCCTGAGTCTTGGCTTGGGGCATGATCCACTGAACCCTTGGTGCTGCAGAGATGCTGCTCCCAGGCTGCAGGCATGGCTGCCCGTGTGTCCATTCCCCATAATGTTCTTCACTGCCTTATAGGAGGCTCTGAGGTTTTCCTCTAGTCTCAGAGCTGTAGCACTTTACCACAGAGAAACAGTGATCAGGGATGGGAGGGACACCAGGGGGGTAATGAGCTCAGGGCTTTTCTGCTGGAGAGGGAAGGAGATCTCCCTGCTCCAGCTAGGTTTCCACAAGAGTTTCAATCTGTTTTCCAATTGGCAGTGCTGCCATCTATCCCCTGTTGTTTCTGCCCTACCAGCGTTTGTACCTATTTGACCCCTCAGCAAGTAATTCCAAGGTGATAAGCAGACAGAACCAGGGGTTTATAACAAAGAGAAAAGAAGGGAGGAGTTTTCTGCTGGCCTAGTGCTTTGAACCAGCCCACCGAGGAGGTGGCAGAGTAGTGATCCCAGTGCAAGGAGGCAAGCAGGAACAGGGTCCTGTCTGTGTGAACTTAGGGAAGAGTTGCAGGGGGACAAACTGAGATACGAAGGCCCTGGTGGGTCCTTCCTGATTTGTGTCCTATAAAGAAGTTGTGATTGCTCATCAGCCTGCTGCTGGACGTCAGTACTGAGTTACACTGACCTGTTCAATCCCACTGCCCCAAGGCACTGCCAACTTCACCCAACACACTCAGCATTTCTTAAAAGCCCCCAGGGGTGGAGATATCACAGTCTCATCAGGCAGTTGGTCCAGTCCAGGCAATAGAATCACAGAATCCTGGAATGGTTTGGGTTGGAAGGGACCTTGAAGCTCATCCAGTTCCAACCCCCTGCCATGGTCAGGGACACCTTCCACTGGACCAGGTTGCTTCAAGCCCTGTCCAACCTGGCCTTGAACACTGCCAGGGATGGGACAGCCACAGCTTCTCCAGGCAACCTGTGCCAGGGCCTCAGCACCCTCACAGGGAAGAACTTCTTCCCAAGATCTCATCTTAGTCTCCCCTCTGTCAGTTTAAATCCATTCCCCCTTGTCCTGTCACTGCAGGCCCTTCTAAAAAGTCCCTCTCCAGATTTCTTGTAGCCCCTTTAGGCATTGGAAGCTGTCTAAGGAGCCTTCTCTTCTCCAGGCTGAACAAGCCCAGTTCTCTCAGTCTGTCTTCATAGGAGAGGTGCTCCAGCCCTCTGAGCACCTTCACAGCCTCCTCTGTCCTCGAAGTTATTCATAACGTTAGAAAATGTTTCCTATCATCTCACCTAAGCTCGTTGCTTCCATTCCGTCCCCAGGGCACACAGGAACTGTTTATTCCTCTTCTCTTACAATCTCTTTATGAGCCCCTTGGAGACACTAATCAGGGTTGCTGATGCCTGGTCTTTGCCTGGCATGAAGTACCTGTGAGCGGGCATGGCTCCTCTCCCGACGCCTGTCCCTGCATTGGCTGCATGCCTCACTGAGCAGCCATTCCCCTGGGAAGGTGTTTTTCTCTCCCTACCTAGTAACCTTGTGCCCTTGCCCACCCGCAGAGGAACCTTCATTGAGTTTCGCAATGGAATGCTGAACATCTCCCCCATCGGACGCAGCTGCACCCCAGAGGAGCGAATCGAGTTCTCCGAGCTGGACAAGGTACACAGGCTCGCCCTCCCCTTTGCTGGTGTTGCACCACCACACATCTCTTACCCACTTCCCCCCTTCCCATGGAGCAAGGAGCCCAGCTCCAAGCTGTGCACCAGGCCAACACAAGCAGCAAGGTGAAAACAGGACTGGGGGGGGCAGAAAACCTAAGGAAAGATACAGACGAATGGAAGAATTTGACTTCATTGGATACCACCAATGCAGTGAGGTGGCCAGCAGGATTCCTTGTGCCGTGGGATAGCCCAGGGAATGAGACAGTTATTTAATAGGGTGTTTCCTCATTTACAGTAACCACAGACAGCCCAGCAGCTGCCTTCTCTTTCCCACTCTCCCAGCCCCAACAGAACTAATGGGCTTTGCAGACTGGGAAGTGGATGGCAGATCTATGGAGCCCTTGGCCCATGGTCACAGCAGTTTCTGCCTGGGCGAGCTTTCTTGGGGTTGAGGGATCAGTTGGGCTTGGCAAGACTTGTTAAGCAAAGTTGGAGACTTTGGGTTGTGAACTTGGTTTTAGGGTAACTGAAGCAAGGTAGGGCTGGGACCTGCTCTTCCCAGGAGCTGCTGAGCTGGTAGCCTTTACGTGACATGGGTCAGGACTGGTGAAAGCTGGTTAAATGTGCTTGCACTGGGGCTCAGGGCAGGTGAGAAGGGAGCAGAGCAATAGGTCATAGCTGCCCAGCAGACAGCTTACAGTGGATTCTGGTTGACTGTATCTAATGATCTCACCTTCTTTCCTCCCCTTTCCTCCTTGCTCCACAGAAAGAGCGGATCCGGGAGAAGTTTGTGGCAGCCTTGCAGAGGGAGTTTGCTGGCAAAGGCCTGCGTTTCTCTCGAGGTGAGTGGAGGGAGCTTCCCTGGCTTTGCCTGCCCCTTCATTGTGTTTCCCTTGAAATGCTGGGAAGGGGAGCGGGAATCCTGGCTGTTGCCTCTTGGGGCCTGGAGACCCAGGGAAGAGCACAGAGAGCTGCTAGTCCTGGAGAGCTGCTTCAGGGACGCCTTGCTCATATCCAAGGCAGGGCGACAGCAGAGAATAAACTGTGCTGCAGGTTTGCCTCCCTGGCAATCAGGCAAACAGGCGGGTTTTTGTCCTGCCACATTATCCCTGCCTTAATTTCAGTTAGTTCTGTGGAGCTCCCCCTCCCCAGAAGGTCTGTTCTGACTCAAGCATCAGCAGCAGGGTGGCCAGCAGAGCTCCAGGCACATGCACTTCTCTCTAGGAATGAGACCGGAGCCTCCTGGGTATCTCAGCTCTGGGGTTTTCTTGGGAGGATTGGCTACAAGGGAAACATCTTTCTTCCTCTTCCTGGAGAAAGAGCTGCAAGAGACAAGGAGTCTGCAGCTACATGCCATGGCTTTTTGCAGGGCCACTTCTTGGGGTGGCTCTTCCAAGGGACAGCCAAGTGACAGCCACCCTTAGTGAAGACGAGGAACTAAAGGAGGGGCTTGAGCAATCCTGGGGGCTTGGCCAGCACGGAGAGGAAAATGAGGGTGTGTAAGTGGTGGGGCTGGTGGTGAACGAGACCCTCCACAGAGCAGATGGGTATGTGTGAGATAAGAAGGTGCCGTGTGGTAGCCTAAGCCAAAGGGAAAGGGGGTGATGAGGCTGAGAGCTGACAGGTAACACCCCACTCTTGACCCAGCACAGATGAGTACTGGAGGTCTGGCCCCCTTAGAGCCTCCCCTTGCTTTCAGCATCCTGCCAGAGGCATCCTCTGCTGCCCACAGAACTGACACACACTGTCACAGCAGAGAAAGACAAGCTCCCCACAGGCACAGGGGACAAGAGCAGAACAATGGGCCTCTCTCCTCTGACTTTTGGAAGCCACCATGAAGAGCCTGGGCCTGTTGTATAGAAGCATCAAGACAAGGGGAGCTGCAGGCCCCCCGCTCCTCCACAAAGAAAACGCAGTGTGTCTCAGGTCAGGCATCTAAAACCAGGAACACGTGGGAATGGGGCTCTTCTGCCAAGCTGGCTCCAAGTGCCTTGTCCCAGACTGTGGAGGACGCAAGCCCCAGAGGTGGTGGAAGATCTCTCTGCAGCCCCCCAGACCCATGCTCTGCCTAGGCAAGGGACAGTGCTGGCTGTCCTCCATACCACCTCTTCTCCCTTTGATTTCCTACCCTCTCCAACTGACATCAAGAGCCCCTTCTTGCTACCCAGCTGTGTTTGAAAGTCCAGGACGCAGTGAAAAGCAGCGTTTTTCACAGTTTAAATGGCTTTGGATACAAAACCAGGAAGGATTTTAATGAGGTCAGGCAAGTTTGGCTCCTTCTTTCTTGCTGACTCCTGCTTCAAGTCTGGGGGCATCCACATCCCTGAGGTTGTAGGGCACTTGCTCCCATACATATCAAAGAGCCCTGCCCGAGTAGTGAAATCTCTGCCCCGAGCTGAACACCCAGACTCCATCCCCAGATCCTCAGGCTCCAAGGAGGGCTCTGACAGGGACACCTCAACCATCCAAGGAGGAAAAGATCATCAGGACATGCACGTTTGAATGGTCCGGGGGATCAGTGCCTCTCCTCCAGCAAGGGATCGTACCTGTTTACTACTAGAAGTACCTACTTCCTAAGAGAAGTAGGGTTATGATTTGTGAAGAAGGAGAGTGTGAAACTCCAGGACTGCTGGTGGCCCAGTAGACTCTTTGGAGAAGCAGGTGGTCCCCATGAAGCCAAGAGGAACAGGAGAATGCACATCCAAGTTCAAAACCCCATCCCTCCTGGCTCCAAGCGAGACCCCAACATATGTGTGCCCTAAGGCTTTGTTTTGGGAGGAACTTGTCATCTGTGTTGGTGCTGGGAGAAGGTTCTGGCTCTGCAGCCTGTGCATGCAGTGTGGTAGCTCAAGAGGACAGGGAAGCTGCTACCTCTGAGCACCCCAAAAGGGAGCGCAGTGCTGGGGTAAAACTCAGCCTGGTCTAAGAGCAAGGGCTGGAAGTTTGCTCACCCTTGGTGGCTGTGAGTGTCCATGTGCACGCACACATGTGCGCTCTGGGAAAGCTCCCTCACCTCTGTACGTCTGCCCCATCTGCCTTCCTGCCCCTCCAGATCTGAGCAACTCACACTTGACTGTTGTGGCAAGAGGTGGCAGGCCAGGGTCATGCCCCAGTTATGTCCATGGGTTCATGGTACTTCCATGGACCACCCTTGGACCTTGATCAGTGTGAAGAGCCTGCATGGGGCCTGCAGCATGGCCAGCTGGGACCCCTGAGCTGCGTGGTGCATGGGGTTTGCTTTGAGTGTGCAGGGTGCTGGGAGCCCCTGGTCCCTGCAGGGGCGAACAGTGCCGGAGCAGTGGTTCTAGAAGGCCCAGTGATGTTCACACAGGAGCCTTGGTGCCAGTCTCCAAGGACATCGCCCCCCATTGTGACACAGAACATGCTGATGCGATCTGCAAGGCATGATCTGCAGTGTCCCCCAGCAGATGCTTCTTTTGGGACCTCCCATCCCAGCATCCCTCCTGCAGCGCTGGTCCCTGCTTGCTGCCTGCCTGCAGTCAGGGGAGCCCTGCTGATGGTCACCACAGCCACACCGATGTCACTCTGTCCTGTTGTCACAGGAACAGCATCCGCCGCTATCCCAGCCACATGCTGCAGTGGCACATCAAGGCAGAGCTGGTGCCTGGCTGCTGTTTGGGCTGGGGGCTCCCCACAGGCACCCAGCCCTCTTGCATCCCAGTGTGGGGACACCCTGTCAGTTCCCACCAGTGTTGCCTTTCCTTGTCCTGGCAGGTGGCATGATCAGCTTTGATGTCTTCCCGGAGGGCTGGGACAAGCGCTACTGCCTCAACGTGCTTGACGATGAGAGATTTGACACCATCCACTTCTTTGGGAATGAGACGACCCCTGTGAGTATCCCCTGCTCACCCCTTGCGTGGCTGCTTTCTCTCCTGCATGGAGCTGCTCCATCGCGGTCCCACAGCCTGGGTTCCAGCTGTGGCACCTCTAGTGGTGCCAGAGGTAGAGACATTCTCATGCAACACAGGTTTGCAAAGGCTCACGATGGTGGCAGGGTCACTGTGCTGGGGAGCAGGTCCATCTCAGCATCACTTTCCTACGCCTGTCACTCTCAGGGGCTGCAGCCACTCTTGCGGCCCGTGGGACCCAAAATGCAGCCCCCCAGCACTTAAGAGAGGGCTTTTCAATAGCAGGAACAGCTTTGCCTTCCCTTTAGAGCAGTGGAGGATGGTGCTTCCTTGCTGCTGTAGACCAGCTTGGCCATCCATTCAGCTGTTTCCAGATGAGGGCAACCTCTGCTCCCCAGATGTGCCCACCCCATCTTTTGCTACCTCCTCCATAGGCCGGGCAGGGGTTAACCCCTGGCTCCTGGAGAAGCTTTGCTGGTCCTGGGCCTTCCCCATCCTTTCTAAGCCCCTCCCCTGGCACAGAGGAGGGGAGGCAAGAGGGCAGAGGCAGGGCTCCAACCCAGCATCTTCTGCCTCCCTGGGCCAGCAAAGCCCTGACAGCCCCCTGACAGAGCCAGACGTGGAAGCATGGATGAGGATGCTCTAGTGATACCCTGCAAACACTTTCCCTATGTTCTGTCCCCCTGCAGGGAGGGAACGACTATGAGATCTACGATGATCCCCGCACAGTGGGACACAGCGTCCAGAACCCACAGGACACGGTCCAGCGATGCCGCGAGATCTTCTTTCCGGAGAGAGCAAACGAGTGCTGACTGCCACAGGTCCTGCAGCCCTGCCCCAGCCCTGCCCTCATCCCCACCAGGAGAAGCACCTTCCCTTGAGGAATCTGCTCAGGGTAGACTGGAAATCCCCGATGTCCAGAGCTGGTTGTGATGTAAGGCGTGAGCGCAGGTGGGTGCGCAGGAGGGGGCTGTTGCTGAGCAGCCCTTTGGCACTCCCCGTCTATGGCTGGGGCTCACAGGACCAGACCCTCCTTGCCTCCAGAAAAACTTCTCTCATGACAGTTTGGGCTGTGGTGGGCAGTGGTGTAGATGCTTTCTTGGTCAGAAAGCATTGAAAGGGCCAGTCACAAGAGCGTGTGTGCATCTATCCCATGCTCCCTCCCCTCGTCTCTTCTTTTTCACTCTGTTTCTCTTAACGCCTCTGTATGGGGGAACATGTGTCTCACTTTTCTCTCCCCTTTGCACCATGGCTGGGGAGGCTGGGACTGCTGAGCCCCCGGCACTCTCCCTGGAGCTGCTCTGAGGCAGGAGGCCAGGGAGGCTGTTTGCTCCAAGTAGGAAGGGGTAGCTGTGACCCCAGCTCATTGCAGCACTGGGTGTCCTAACAGAAGGGGTCACCACGTCCTTTACCTCAATGCCACTCCATGACAGCCACTACAGGTAACCTGGGAATGACAGTTTTTAAATGACTGGGCTCCTGCTCTGAGCTTTGCTCAGGTGCACAAAGAAACTAATTCTCTCTTTAGCTTACAAAAATCCCCCAGGATTTATTTCCTGTGTTCTCAAATCAGACCTTGCCTGGTGTGGCTGGAGGATGCCAGGCACCCGATGTGTGCAGGGCACTCTGTGGAGCAGCTGTGGGCAGAAGGCTTCCTGGTCCTGTACCCACTGATGTGTCCATTAGTTGTCACAGGTGTGTCAGTGTAAAACCTTACCCAGGGCAGCGCATTCATAGCAGACCAGGTCACCTTCCTTCCCAGTGCTCAGCTTTCCATCCTGCTGCCAGAGGCATTCTCAGAGAAGGCCAACACAGGCCAGACCTGGTTCGTAGTGCCAATGGAGGTACCCCCTCCACAGTGCCCTCCAAGCTTGCTTTTCCACCCCATCTCATCCCTCATGCTCAGTTTACATGGTCACCTTCAGGGAGGCAGGATCTCCAGTACAGTGGTCGTGTGTCCTGCTCCTCTCTTCTCCTGGGTCTCTCCTTCGGCCCTTGATTTCCTCCTTCATCTTGTCCCTTTATTCCTGGCAGCTGTGCTGGGACATGTGGCTGCACCAATGACACTAGTCACAACTTGGTACTCCAGAGAAGCTCAGGGATCCCCTCCAGGGAGATGTCCACTTACAGCTACCCAAGGCACACAGATCTGGTGTTTGTGGACCTAGAATATAATGAAAGCTCCTGCACACACCTCCCCCCATTGCTCCCCATGAGCCTTTCTCATCACGTCCCTGCTGGTATGGCACTGCCCTGTCTCTTGGTCCTCTTTTCTCTCTCCTTTTTCTCCTGTTCCTGCTGTCCTTGCCATTGCTCTTCATCTCCCACCTAGTAGGGGGACTGCAGAGAGAAGTTTCTCAGCTGGCTACCACCACCGTAACCAAGGGACCACATGCATCAGGTGAGATACGTTGGTGCTTTTAGACCCAGGGCAGAGCTCCCATGTGGCCATGGGCAGAGTCCTGAGTGGTCCTTGGCACTGCTGCCTGGCTGCAGGAGCAGGAGTGCTGCATGACCAGTGCTGGTGGGGTGCTTCCTCCTCCACCTGACTGCACCGCTCAACTCTACAATGCATCAGGTGTGTAATGCATCACATTTTGCATGAGCACAGGGGTCTGCCCAGCATCCAGAATTCCCCAACAAATGCACAAACTCCACTTTCTACCCAGAGATTTCTGTGTGGCAGAAGAGGACCTGTTGGAGAAACCTGAATGCAGGGTACCCTTTTCACAGGCCACTGATTTTGGCTCTCCACTGAAACCTTCATGGAGGAATCGTGTGTTTTGTGTTTCCTCCTCCTCTGTTTCACTGTGGATCAGGTGATGTGTGTGGTCTGGGGTGTGCGTGTGTCATGTTCCCGTAAGTCTGTTCAAAGCCAGCAGGAGCTCTTGCGAGTTCAGTGGTGAGTGAGGAGCAGGGCCTGGTCCTGCAGTCACAAGACACTGTGGTGGCTGAGATGACTTGCACATTTGAAGGGAAGGACAGGCTCTGTCCAAGGCTGCTCCTGGTGGCAGCATGTCCCTTGCTCGGGGTGGGGGGAGTTGCAGAACAGAGGCACCTGCCATCGCTATCTGTGCTCAGGAGCTCACATGTGCATGGCTGGGATCAAGCCTAGGGACCTTCCCTGTTCCTGCCTCTGGCTTACACCAAGGCTGTGCCGGCTGAGGGCACCTCCCAGCAGGAGACGCTGTCCTGCTGGAGGGATGAGGATGGCATCAGAAGTAGCTGGGGCAGCACCTCAGAGTCACGGTGTGGCTGAGGTGGAAGGGGCCTCATCTGGTCCCACCCTGCTGCTCAAGCAGGTCCACTGAGTCCCAGCTGCCCGCCCGGTGTTCCTGCCGGCAGGGCTGAGGCACTGCGCCTGCCCCCGAGACCCCTTTGCCGTGATGCTCCTCTCCCGGTGGGTGCCCACAGTGTAAGGAAGTTGGGGATTCCCCTGTGTATGTGTGAGTGATAGTCGTGGTGGGCCCTGTGGTGGGGAGTGTCTTGCCATGCGGCTCCGTATCTGTGCGAGATGGGCAGCTCCTGTCTGGCAGATACCAACTGTTAAATAAGAAAGATATTTAAATATAGATATATGTATATTAAAACAAATAAAATCGATCCTATTAAAGCTACAACACACAGTGGTTGGAGGCAGCATGTGCTTTGTGCCAGGCTCTGTTCGGCTGAGACACATCCAGATGACAGGCACCCAAAATCCCTGTGGCAGGGGGGG
>NW_009930878.1:11231-11630 GCF_000696875.1 Nestor notabilis
CCGCACCAGGTCGGGAGCACCCCAGCCCCCCCGTGGGCCACGCTGTCTGGATAAATCCCTCAGTTCTCCAGCTCCTTTACCTGGGAGAGCCAGCAGCATCCCCGCTGTGACACACACGGGACAAAGAGCCAGGATGGGCAGGGCTCATGGGAAAGTCACTTTTAATGGTTTATTGCCAATGTTACAAAGGTCGACACATGGTCAGACAGGCAGGAACCACACCGGAGTTGTAAAAACACCACAAGTCTGGGGTTGTAGGTTGTTCCAAAAATAAAAAGAGGAAAACCAAAAGAATCAATCAAGGTTTGCCTTGGCCAAGCTGACTGTGTCCTCCAGGGATGCCTGGGCCTGAGCCAGCATCACCACAGCCCCTGGGTGAGCTGGGCTTGGGGGTGGCAG
>NW_009930879.1:0-668 GCF_000696875.1 Nestor notabilis
GTTGGACACAGGGGCTTGGAGCAACCTGCTCTAGTGGAGCAGACTCCAGGGACCAGACAGGACAAAGACTGCTGGAACAGCACTGAGAGGGGAGGGGACTCATCCTGCTCAGCAGCTCCAGCCTCCCAGGCAGCACCAGGAGCTGCTAAACCAACCTGGTTGTTAACTCGGCTCCAGGAGTTGGGAGAGGCCTGGGGATTGTTAACACAAGACTCAATGCTGGTGTTCCTAAAGGCATTCCCAGTACTCTGGGCCTGGGAATTTTGCTTTAGTCGCCAACCTTTGATTACAAACCAAAGCAGGTGCCTGGGAACACAACTCCAGTGAGGTTTTGCCTGCACAGACGGGAAAGCTCTGGAAGCACAGCTGGAGTAGCTGCTCCCCAGGGCACAGGCGAGCACCCAACATCTTGGGAAGCAAAACATCCTCCCTGGGTGGAAGAGACCATTTAAATACCAGCACAAACAGTTCCTGACGGGCGCTGCTCCAGGCAGTGCAACCAGCAGAGCTCCTCGGGCCTGGCCGACCTGCTCCTGCCCATCGTGGGGAGCTTCGTGCCAAGAGGCAGCCGCGGACACACAGCGGCTGGGCGCTGGCGCCGCTTCCTTACCCTCACACCCACGGCACTACCCTGGCCCAGGCCTCAGCAGTTCACTGCAGCACAAGCC
>NW_009930879.1:690-5884 GCF_000696875.1 Nestor notabilis
GCACAGAACCTCTCCCAGCCGCGGAGCTCCAGCGCTGCCCCCGGACACATGGACCTTCCCTGGCGTGTCCTGTCTCAGAGCCAGGTCCCACCCCAGGGCAGCAAGTCCCGGCAGTGCTGAGGGATGCTGCACCTCAGGGTCCCTGTCCCCAGGGCCTGGGCAACTGGTGGGTCCCTTCTAGTGGCCCCAGCACCCCAGGGACCAGCTGGGGAGACCCCCAAGGACCCAGCCTGTCCCTCCAGCCCGCAGCACGCTCACAGCTGCAGCTCCCCTCACCCTTCTCACACAGTCCGTTAACATTTGTATCTGCAGCACAGCTCCAAAACGCAGGATTCCCAAAGCCAGAGGCGTTCCCAGCTGTTTCGGCTTCCCTCCTGCCACGCTCACCCTTTTGTGAGGAAGTGAGGCAAGAACTTCAAGGTCCACGCAGCAACTGGGCAGACCTCCCTCCTCACGGGGTTTACTGCGAGCTCAGGGCACGCACCATCACCTGCCCCTCGCTGCTCCTACCAAGCAGGAGCAACGCCTGGCCTCTAAAACCAACACCGCTGAGCGCCAAAGCTTCACTGAACCTCCCAAATGCTCAGGAAATGACCACTGAAGGCTCAGGGGGCTTAGTTCAGCCTTTCCTCTGCCTCCTGCAACCCCCTGGGTCCCAACAGGACAGGGTCAGAAGGCTCAGATTCCTGCTCCAGAATAGCTGCTACACAGCACCTTCTGGTTGGACCCTGCTGGGGAATCACCACTTGCACCACTGCAGTTACAAGGGCTCAAACTTCTCTATTTCAGAGATATTTTCTCTTTCCTGAGCACACTGATGACTGCAGGGAGATCCAGAAATGGTCCCCAGTGCTACATGGAGCTGCTACAGATCCACTGGTATAAATCTGGCTCTAGGTTAAAAATAAAACCTTATGAGAAACTGCTCAAGATTCTGCATTTGGATGATGCTGGTATCAAGACTCATCCTTCTTGTGGGCTTCCAGCTCTTTGTCTTATGTTATTTTAGCACTAAGTGCTTCCCCCCTCCTTCAAATCCTTTGAGTCACAAGCCTGTCTGGTGTTTGAAGCTCTAATGGAGCTCCTCACCCTCCGCCTCACAGGGTGATTCTTTTCAGATTGTGGTTAAAAAAGCATCAGTAGCTCCAGTGTTATTTATTATTTCACCAAGTTCCAGCTCGGAGCAGATTCTCACACCAGGGAGCGCTGTGATCCCTCTGAACAGCACAATCCGGTGTAACCCAGCGCTGAGCAGGAGGTGGAGCCCAGCTCTCCGCTGGGAGCTCCTGCTCCGCGGCAGGAGGTTGCACCCCGGGCGCTCTCAGTTCACCACCACAAGCACGGCCCCGGGCAGCAGCAGTCTGGAACAGAGGCCGCAGCCTCATCTCTTGCCAGCCAGCCACCAGCTGCTGGACGCTGACTGCTTTGTGATGCTCTGTTTCTCCTCTGGGCTGAAGTGCAGGATGGTGAGGATGGCCGTGAGGGTCTGCTGCCGCCCCAGCGCGTCCGGCAGCGTCAGGAACCGGTAGACGATGTTCTTCAGGTACTCCAGGTTGGCTCCTTCTCTGCTCTTGTCTCTGAAGTTCTTCTCGATCTCACTTTGAAGCGCAGACACCTCTTCCCGGTGCTTCTCCTCCTCAACCAAGATCCTCTCCTGGAGGTGGTGAACTTGCATTTCCAGCTTGTGCTTCTGCTTCCTCAGGGCCACAATGTCCACCTCCTTGCGCGCCAGCTGCTCCGCGTACAAGATGAAGGTGGGCTCGCTGGTGGTGGAGAGGTGAAGAGCCTGGGGGAGAACCTCTGAGGAATCATTACCTGGGGGGTCACTGCAAGCACCATCTGACACAAGGTAGTTTTTGGACCCTTGAAGGCCATAGGGCAGCGTGGCAGCTCTCAGCTGCTCCAGCTCCTGGTCCTTCTCGGCCAGCACTGCCAGGGCCCGGTCCCGCTGTTTGTGCATCTCCTCCTCCAGCTTCAGTGCTCGCTCCCTGTAGTCCAGCTGGCATCTCTCTAACTCCTGCCTATGGATCTGCTGCAGCTGGGACAACTCTTGCTTCTTGGCTTCCATGTCCTGCTGGTGCTGCTTCTCCATTTCATCAGAGGCCAGCTGAAGCACAACGTATTTCTCTTTCAGGTCAGCCAGCTGCTCCTGAGCTTCCTCCAGGTCTTTAGCCAGGTTGATGTCTTTCGTTGACTTGTTCTTGAGAACCACTTGTGCCCTCATCTTGTACCTCTCAAACTCTTCCTTCAGCTGCTTCAGCTCCTGCTGGTAGTACACAGCAGTGGCCTTCTCACCATCCCCCGCCTCGGTGCCCTTTGGCAGCTCCAGCTCACACAGCTTCTCGACATCCAGAGTGGTCTCACTCTTCTTAGCTGCTGCCTGCAAGAGCTTTTTCAGCTTCTCCATTTTATCCTTTAGAACATTAACATCCAGGTTGGCTTCTTCCACGTGAGCATCAGCAGGGGCTCGGCTGGAGGCAGCGATGGCCAGGGTTTTGTTCTCCAGGTCCAGCTGTACGATGCGGTCCTTCAGCTTCTGGATGATCACCTGGTCCTTCTGCTTGGCTTTCTCATAGGTGCCGAGCAGCTCTGACACCTCAGAGACTTGGCCTTCCAGGTCAGCCACTCGCCTCTCCTCCATCTGGGCGTGCTGGCGGAGCTGCTCCTCTGCCTGTGCAGCCTGAGAGCAGAGACACACACAGCGGGGTTAGTTTTGCTCAATGCTCAAAGGTCTCTGGTTCACACCGAGGCTTAATTCTGCTCTGCTGAGCTCCAAACCAGCGCAGGGCTGCGCTTCCCCCCAGAATCCCACACGAGCCACCAGCTGGATGCTTATCTGGGGGTAAAATGAAGTCAAAGCACCTCTGCTTTTGCTCCCTGCTCTGCAGAGCTCCTGTCAGCAGCATTACCCGCACTGCTGTAGGTGTGCGGGGGGTGGGAAGCAGCAAACTCACCCCCCAGTGGCTCCAGGACTGTTTTAAACGTGTGTGCTCTGAGGCTCTCACACATCTCGCTGCAATTCACCAAAACCCTGAGCTTTGTTGCACTGCTACTAATGTAATTCAGGGGGTTCTGAGCTACAGCAAACACACAGTTCACACCTCGTTCAGCTACTGACATCTGGCCAAGAGGTGCTCTGACAACGGCAGCACTTGGCAAACACCACCAGGAGCTAAACCACAGCCAGAGTCAGGTCCCCTTCACCCAAACTGCGTTAAACCAACTGATGTTTCAGATCAGGAAGAAAACTTGTCCCAGAGCGCAAAGGGATGAGGAAGATCCTGTTCCACAGTCTTTCCAGATACAAATTCAGCTACTGGTGCTGCAGCCCCAGTGCCAACCCCTGAGCACATCACCCCCAACCCACTGAGTTACACAGGTTCCTCTTTTCCAGCACATCCCTCTTTCTAGCTTTTAGGCTCTAGCCTGTGTGGATGCAGGGGGAGGCTTCTCCTGCATTTACCTTCCTTCCTTCCCCACAAGCCCCTGAGTTTCTCTGAAGGAAGTTAGTTTTATGAGCTCCTGTGATTGTACCTTGCACTGCACCAAGATGCTCGTACCGAGATGAGACCACACTTGCTGCCACAGTGGGGCAGAGGGAAGGTCTCTCCTCCCAAGCTCAGCCACTGTCACACCAGATGGTAACTGGTTCAGAACCAAACGACACCGTGGAGGACAGCCACTGTGTAATCAGCTCACAGGTTGCTCCTAAGTCCAGTGGTCACCAGCCCTGAGTAATGACTCGCATGCTGTATCACAAACAGCTTTGATTTTCCTCCAGGATTATCACTTAATACAAACCTCCTGGACTCTGAGGGACTGGGAGGGGGATTTCTTCTCCTCAAGCCTCAAACCTGCCCCAATCGCTGCTGATCCATCCCTTGGAGCGAGCAGCTCCAAGGGCCAGACAAGGAATTACCTTCTTCATCTCCTGCAGCAGCTGCACTTGGAAGTGGTTCTTGAGGCTGGCCATCTCCTCCTGCAGATCCTGGATCCGTGGGTCTGGCTTCTTGTTCTCCTCCTGAACAGCCTGCAGCTCTCTCTTCAGGTCCTCCACCTCCTGGCTCAGCTGCTTGATCTGCAGCTCGTAGCCCTCTGCACGCTCGGCCATGCAGGCCCTCCCAGCCAGCATCTCCCTGCTCTCCTCCAGCCTCAGCTCCGCGTCCTGGCGCGAAGCCCTCTCGCTCTGCAGCAGCTTCTGCAGCTCCCGCAGCATAAGAGCGTGGTCGCTCTGCTCCTGGGCTCTGTCGTGCTGCTGCGTGATCAGACGGGCCTTGGTCTCAGCCAGCTGCTCCTGGACACACTTCAGCTCCGCCTCCAGCTTCTCAGTCTCATCCTCCGCTTTCTTAATGGCATCATCCAGGTCCTGCTTCATCTTCCTCTTGTCTGCTTGGTAGGAGGCTTCCATGCGGGACTTCTCCTGCGTGACTGTCGCCAGAGCACTGGTCAGGGTGGCCAGTTGGGTCTTCAGCTGCACAACTCTTTTATCAGCCTCACTGGCAGCAGCTGGTACGTCCCCACTGCTCGTGCTCATGCCGCTCTCTGAACCACTCGTCTCTTCTGATTTAACAGAGGAAGCAGAAGCCACGAGCTTATCATCCTCGGGCCCTGCTTCGCCCTTGGTACTGGCCAGGCTGGCAGCAGTGTCTGCACTGGCAGCTGTCCCCACACTATCTTCACTGTGAACAGAGCTCCTGTCATCAGCACAGTCTGCAAAGGAAGAGCTAGAGCTGGCCACAGACACAGGCTGAGCACTGCTCAAACCAACATCTGCCTCATGAGACACAGACAACACTTTCAAGCTGGCTTCCAAGGCCTCCTTCTCCTTGAGCAGGCTCTTGTAGGCTCTGACAACATCCTTCAGCCGAACCTGGTATTGAAGAAGCTGCTTCTTCTGTGATTCAATAGTCTCTAGAAGATCCTTCTTACTCGGGCCACCTCCAAAGTTCATGCCAAACTTCTCCATGATTCATCTGGGCTGCAAGGAGAAAAACAACACAAAGGCTGGATGATCAGCAAGGACACGTCCTTCTTCCCTGTGAGGGTGCTGAGGTGCTGGCACAGGGTGCCCAGAGAAGCTGTGGCTGCCCCATCCCTGGCAGTGTTCAAGGCCAGGTTGGACACAGGGGCTTGGAGCAACCTGCTCTAGTGGAAGGTGTCCCTGCCCGGGGCAGGGGTTGGGGCTGGAGGAGCT
>NW_009930880.1:0-473 GCF_000696875.1 Nestor notabilis
GTCTGCAGTCTTGGAAGCTTGACTACCCTACCTTCTCCTACAACTGCACCTTGAGCTTGTTTGGAGGTTCTAGGAGGGGAGCGCAGCTACCATATATCTGTGACTGATGAACTGTACCACCTGTATCGGGGAAGGTCGTCCTCTTCGACCGAGCGCACAGCTTTGGGAGGGACATACGTGGAGCAGTGAGGGAGGAAGGAAGAGGGGGGGAGTGAGCGAGCGACTGCGTGGTTCCAAGTTGCCAGCTGGGCTTAAACCACGACACATGGGGAAAATGCCTTTTCCCTAGCCATTGGATTGCTGTTTCGATTTCTGACCAAATCAAAGACTCCTGTAATTGAGTAGTAGGTACCTTTAGGGAGCTCAAATTTTGTCTTCTTCTGTGGTACGATGTCCCAGTTTCACACACATAAGACTGGAACAGGAACTTTGAATTGCCAAGGTATCTGAATTGCCGAGGTGAGTATCTGAAT
>NW_009930881.1:0-293 GCF_000696875.1 Nestor notabilis
CCGCGATGGACACCAGCCAGACTCTGCCTCCCTGAGGTCGGGCCCTGCTGCTTATCTCTCTTCCGGAGGAGGCGAGCAGGTCCCTCCCTGTGCCAGAGCCCCCTCGCCCGTAACCCAACCCACAGCCTGGCGGGTGCTCCCATGGGGCCCATGCAGGGATGGGAAGTGCTGGGGATGCTGCGGGAATGGTTGCGCTGGGCATGGGTCTGGGGGGTCTCCCGGGGTGGGTGCCCTGGGGTGCCCTAAAGTAGCAGTTGCCAGCCCAGGAGGGTGCTTAGCCACTTGGGTAATTC
>NW_009930881.1:563-1969 GCF_000696875.1 Nestor notabilis
AGCACATTGGGTAATTCATCAAGAGCCAGAGACCGGCCCTGGAGTCAACCAAGGCTCTGCTGGGCTCCCCAGCTGGTCCCAGTAAAACCTGAGTGATGTAGGTGCTCTGGAATGGAGGTGGAAGCACCTTGGGGTGATTAGGGCCATGAAGGTTTCTCCACCTTATAAAAGCCTTCATGCCCACCCTATCCCTGCCTCTTACGTGGGTTCTCTTTGTTTTTCCAGCCGTGGTGGGTTTGGGGTCAGTTGTCCCCTGTGCAAAGAGACCCAGCAGAGATAACAGCAGGGATCTGGGGGTCTTGGCCACTGTTGGACCAAGATGTGGCAGAGAGAAGGGGATGGGGGGAGTGTCTCATGTACCCCCTTGGTGCCTGTGACCCCTGAGAAGGGCCAGCTGGCAAAGCTGCGTCTTGAAGGCAAGTATTGTGGGGGCCGGTGTCTGCTCCCCCCTGTCCTGGGGAAAGGGGTGAGTGTGTGTCCCCATCTAGGGAAGGGGGGGCTGCTCTGGGCTGTGCTGACAAAACCCCTGTGTCCCACAGAGCCTTCAAGCCCCCTCTTGCAGCCCTGCTATAAGGGTGCCTGTTTCTCAGGGCTCCTTGTGGATGAGTGCCAGGCTCCTGAGAGCCTGTTTAAGTAGCGGAGGCTGTTGGTAACCAAGAACGGGTGCACCATGCACTGTAGGTCCAGGCTGTCCTCCCCAAGCAGGGGTTTGGGCTCTGCCTGCCTCTGCTCTGGCAAAAGCTGCATGAGCTCATGGCTGGGGCTGTGCTGGAGGAGCTGGCTGCAGTCACCCGGGTGCAGCTGTTTGGAGAGAAGTCACATCTCCTCCTCCCCATGGTCCTCTGTGCCTGGGAAAGGGCGCAGCGCTCCCGGCCTCGCTGGAAATAGCTCCCTTGCAGCAGCGTGCCAGGTCCCTCCGGATGCGTCTGGTCCCTGGTGGGGATGACCCAGGTAGAGAGGGAACCCGCCACCTCTGTGTCTGCCAGTGCATGGAGCTGGACACAGGATGGGATCAGCCCAAGCAGAGCTGTGAAGGAAAGTCACTTTTGGGACAGAGTTGTTCAGAAAGGCAACAACCGGTTTATTTCAGAAGCCAGGTGAGGGCAGCTCTGTCCCAGGCTGGGATCCAGCTGCGGGTGTCACGCTGTCCTTCCAACCCTGGGACAGCAGGAGCTACCCTTCACAACGCAAAAGGCCGCACGGTACGTGACATAAAGGATGGCTGAGAGGATCAGGCTGCTGCTGATGAGGACGGGGAGCAGGTCGCTCTGCAGCCCCTCCTCGGAGGGGAGGCCTGGTGGAGAGGAGCAGGAGCGTGCGAGCTCATCGAAGGTGCTGGCAGAGGGACAGGCCGTGCAGTTGTTGGCAGATGCCCCCTGGCACGTGTAGCAGGAGGGGTGGCAGCC
>NW_009930881.1:2073-7307 GCF_000696875.1 Nestor notabilis
GAGGGAAGGTGGGTGAACCAGGCTATGGGGTCACCGGGGCAAGAGCCCCGTCCCCTCCATGCTCACCTTTGCATGCTCCCTGTGCATCCCGCCTGATGCACTTGTCCATGGCAGAGAATGCAAAGCGCCGGGCTGACATGTCCTCATCTGTGCCATAGAGGTGCAGGATGACGCTGGTCAGCAGACCTGCGGGCAGGAGGGAGGGAAGGTGGGTGAACCAGGCTATGGGGTCACCGGGGCAAGAGCCCCGTCCCCTCCATGCTCACCTTTGCATGCTCCCTGTGCATCCCGCCTGATGCACTTGTCCATGGCAGAGAATGCAAAGCGCCGGGCTGACATGTCCTCATCTGTGCCATAGAGGTGCAGGATGACGCTGGTCAGCAGACCTGCGGGCAGGAGGGACAGCACTCTGTGCTGGTGGCAGCTTGTTCCCACTCTCTAGCCTTTGGGATCTGCAAGGTGGTGGATGTGGGGCTGGAAGCTTTGGAGCTAGGTTGGGGAGAGCAAGTTATGCTCCCTTCCTGGCTGAGTGGTGGCCAGAGACTCTCAAAACAAACACGGCCCTGCAGAAAAAGAGGGCTCACGTGCCCAGGAGGAGGAGGAAAACGACGAGTCAACAAGTTGCTAAAGAGGAAGAAAGAAGAAGAAAGAATGACCAAGCACTGCAGACCCTGGAAAGTGGGGTTCTCACCCGCTGGGCACCCACCTGTGTTATAGGCATCGCCCTTGTTCTCTAGTTGAAGTGTCCAGGTCCCGTTTGGGTTCTCATCCCAGAAGTGTGTGGACATAAAGGTCCAGTCCTTGTAGCCCTGCTGGCTGGTGTCATACGGGCTGGAGGAGAGGAGACCAGGAGTGACAGCCCCGGGGGCTGGAGGGGAGGAAGGCAGCCCAAGGGAACCCTGCAGTCACCCTGTTCTTGGTATAAAGGGGCAATGCCAAGATGTCATGGGGACAACAGAAGAGTTTTGAGCATGGAGGCCTGCTCACTGTGGGGGCCAGGGGAGTGTCCTGGTCCCAGGAGAGGCTGTGGGAGGAGGAGCCCCCTCTGCCCCACAGCAGCTGGCAAGTCCTACTGCAGCGTGCTCTTACCGCACGGTCACCAGTGTGGACGTGGTCCCCATCGGGCTGGTCAGAGTGATCACCAGGTCCCCCCTGCGGCTGTAGCTCAGAGAGAGCTGGACCTGGACATGCTCCAGGGAGCGGATGCGCTTGGCTCTCCCGGAGCAGACAACATCTGTAGAGACAGTGAGCTTGGAGCCGATGTTCCTGTCAAGTACAAGATGGAGATAAGGGCATCTCTTCTGTCTCCATGAGCATCCTGCCCTCCAAGCACAGCCCTGTGGTTACAGTGGAAGCTTTGCTTTCTGGGAAGCAATGCCTGTTCCTGCAATGGGCATGACACGACTTTGCCACAGGAATGTCCTTGTATGAGTTTGTATGAGGCTGGACCCAGGGAATATCATCCCTTACCAGGGTGCGTGAGGAGCCTTGACCGAGCACCTCCGTTGAGGCCGAGCTCCTGTCCATGCCTTGGCCATCTCCACCAGCAGACCAGCATCCAGGAGCCCGTAACCATAGTGGTGGCTCACTGAAGAGCAGATGCCGCCCAAGAGAGGACATATGAGCCCCTCTGCACTGAGAGAGTGCTGGGGGCTCCTGCCCCAGGCCCACTGGTGGGGGTTTGAGGGCAGGGTGTCTCCCCACAGCCAGGCAAAGGAAGCAGGAGCAGGTAGACCAGCTGAGCCCTCAACTCACCCTTGCGTCCGGCCCCATTCATGGCCCAGTCTTCTGCCTGCAGGTGAGTGGAATTGGAGGTCCTGATGACAAGATGCTGCAGGTCACGCCAGGTCAGTGCTGGGCTGGAAGCAAGGAAGACTTGGGAACTGAAGGCTCTGCTTTGGGATAGCTTTTGAGGGTGAGATTTGGCTCTTCTGACATGGATAAGTTATTTGTCTGGGTCCAAGCTGGTCTTCCCTGCACAAAAATCCTTCACTGCCATAACGGGTGCAAGAGAGACCTCCAGAGGACACTTCTCCTCCTGCCTCTGCCTGCTCTCCAGCAGTGTCCCTCCATGGGAAGATGTCCCACCAGAGCCTGGGGAGACCTCAGCTCTGCACCCCAAACCTCCCCACTGGTGAAGTCCCCCTTCCTTGTCCCTGAAGGGTCCTGGTGAGGCACCAGGCTCTCCCTGGGAACTGTCCCACCTACTTGGCCTCCAGCGCAAGGGCAATGATTCCTGCAGCCAGTGGGGCTGAGGCAGAGGTGCCTGTGTGCTTGTCAGTGCAGCGGTGGTGCAGGTCGGTGGTCACCTGAGGGGAGAGAGGGGTCTCAGCACTGCTGCTGGAGCAGAGGACAGGACTGCATGGAGCTGATTAACTTCAGTAAATGCTCCCTCCGGGTCCCTTCATGGTTTTGGGGTCCAATGCAGACAGTCTAATAAAGCCCCCCACTCTCCTCCCCTGGGTAAAGAGGGCTCAGATGAGCCCTCTCTGTGTTGCGAACTGGTGTCTGGCCAAGGGTCACTGCTCTGTCACTCACAATCTGCACCTTGCTTGTGGTCCTACTGCTGTAGGTGGTGGTGAGGATGGCAGAACAACCCTCGCTGTACCAGGGCCTCCGGCCACCTGCCAGAACGCTGCCCACTGACAGGGTGTAGATGCTGTTGGTGTACCCATCGCAGTTGCAGTTGTCATAGTTGATCCCACCGTTGCCAGAGGCCCAAATGAAGATGGAGCCGAGACCACCCCGTCCCTGGCAGGGGGGAGACAGAGGAGGATCAGCAGGGAGTCCTCACACCGGTGAGGTTCCCAAGGCCAGCACCAAGCTTACTTTGTTGACCCCTCTGTGGAAGGCTGCTGCAGCCAGCACGCCTGGTCCATCCACGGTCTTCCCGTCATCCCTGGGGCCCCAGCTAGCGCTGTAGATGTGGATGTGCTGGGGATGCAGGCTGAGGGACTGAGCCTCCACCACGTCTGTGATGGGACCATCCAACATCCGCACGCCTGCAGGGCCAGGGTGGGGGGCAGCAGTGTCAAAGAGGCAGCAGCAATTGGGAGCCGGGTGGACAGAAGCCTTGCACATGCCACACCAATGTAAGGGTTGAGGGGCATCCCACCAACCCCACTTCATCCCCCACCTTCCTGTTGTCTTGAACGCCTTTATTGTGATGCTGCCCTAAGGAGATCAGGTTCCTACAGGCTGGAAGCTGTTTCCCAAAGCTCCTTGTTAAGCCCTTTGCAATTAAGCCCTGTGAGTTCTCCCAGCTTATAACCCCATTTGCCTCACTCGCTTCCACAGGGGAGCCTGTGGTGGGTGTTAAACCCCCTGGGAGCTGCCTGGGGCCATGTGTCCATTCCCCGAGTGCCAGAGCAACCTTTGTCCCTGCAGCATGCTGGAGCAGCGGTTCACCTCCAACGTTGGCGTTGTACGCAACGCCTGCTCCACAGATCTGGTTGTTGGCTGCAGCTGCCACTTCTCCTGCACAGCGTGTTCCATGCCTGAGGGGCAGAGTCAGCCTGTGAACCCTCCTCGGTGAGGGGCAAAGGGGCCTGGGGCAGCCTTGGCGGTGGAGGGATGAAACACCCAGCACAAAGTGCTGGGCAGGACTCACCAGTTCTCTTCCCCAGTGGTGTACCTGGGCTGGGGATCAGGGTCATTGCTGTTGAAGTCATAACTTGCCAGGGGGTCCTGTTGCAAAAAGAGGGACTGGCATGAGCAAACTGCCCTTCTGTATGGGCTGTGACAACGTGACACAGCTGCCTGGTGCTGTGCCCAGTGTCTGGCAGCGTGGATCACGCTGCCTGGCCTGGAGAGGGAAGGGGTTGCCCTTCGCACCCAGCAACTGCACTGGGTTAACCTGGAGATGTTGGAAACGGGGTTTTGTTAAAGGAACATGACTTTGCACATTGCTGTACTGCTTCATCATGCCCAAGCTCACCTTCGGTGAGGAAGCCTGGCATGGCAAGTCACCTGAGGGTGAGTCTTACTGCCCATGCAGTTAGGAGCTACAAGCCACTGATATGATGTCATTATAAATGACAGATAAGATTTACCTGTCCTCTCCTGAGCATGCGAAGGTTTACCAGCTTTACTGGCTTTGCACTGGGGGCAATGTGTACAAGTTCTAGCATTTCCCTGACGTGCAAATTCACTGCGGGAGAGGCCAAACCTTTTGATCCAGCTACGGAGAGGCTGAGTTCCCGCTGCAAAGTCCCACGGGAGGGATGAAGACACCAGCTCCCACCCTCCCCTGGAGACAACATGCCCTGAAGGAGCCAGTTCCTGCAGCCTGCGCTGCTCAGCCCCACATAGTTACATAGTTGGCAGACAGGTCTGGATGATCCTTCTCGATCCCATCGTCCAGGATGGTCAGCACGACCCCCAGCCCGGTGTACCCTTTGCTCCAAGCAGTGAGGATGTTTAGGTCAGGATTAATGTCATTATTCTAGAAGACAGATTAAATTTGATCAGCCCCTGGGCTGCGGGTGACCTTCAAGGACTCTTCTGCTGTCTCATCACTGTCAGCATTAGTCCTGCTTATGTGACAGAGAGGTGATTTGCTTGAGGATTAGAAAGCAGCAAAATCGCACCATGTACCACTGTTTATGGAACCAGGGATCTGTTGGCACCACACTGATGCTTCTCTTTGCACGCCTCTTTACAGTTTGCTGCTCAAACCAGAGGACCTGGGCAGGAAGCAGCAGTGGTGTCAGGCAGAGCCTGCCCAGCACCAGAGCCTGGGTTCCTGCAGCTGCCTCCTCCCTACCTTTGGCTCTTTTGCCAGGCGCATGTTCCAGCCCCAGTGTCTGCTTAAGGCTTTCTGCCTTGTGCCTCGGTGTTTGAAATGATAATAAGGCTCTCCCTCCATCACCTGCAGGCAAAAACAGCTGTGTAAGAGATCATGACATCGTTTGGACCTGAGCGCTAGCTCTACATGGGCGGTAGGGACCATGAAGAGACGTCTAGTGAGTTGTATGTGGCAGGACAAGCAGAGGGCATCGCTTGGAACCAGGGCAGGTTTGTGGGTGCCCTTTGGGTTTCCTCGCTCACCCGTGCGCACACACAGAGGCCGTTAGCGATGTCCACCCCTCCTGCACTCATCCTTTAATCTGCACCCAGTGGCTTAAAACCACCTGAGGGAATAATCAAATGCCCTATTCTAAAACCAAATCAGCGTCCCGCTCTGGGGCACACGGTGGGGATGAGCCGAGGGGACCAGCAGAAGAGGACGAGCG